>NW_026057579.1:39421372-39452434 GCF_023721935.1 Panthera uncia
CACCACCCCGGGGGACCTGGAAGACCATGGGACAACACCCCGGGGGACCTGGAAGACTATGGGACACCACCCCGGGGTTTGGAGAGAGAAGAGAGTCTTAGGTCCAGCCTGTGCCACAGCCACCCCAAGAGGTGGCACTAGGGAGGGTGAGGCTGGGAGGAAGCTGGAACTGCCAGTGAAGAGGGAGCAGGTCCAGGATGGCTGGTGCTGGAGGCAAGTGACAGAATCGCTCAAACAGGACAGACTGGCACATGGGGTCCAATGCGGTTGATGTGCACAGTGAAATAAAGATTAAAAATTCTCCATTGGATTTTCTACCACCAGGCCTTTTGTGGGAGTGAAGGGCAGTTTCAGGGAGTGTGGAGGCCTGAGTAGATGAGAAAACGGAGGAGAGGAAGGAAGAGGTGAGAGGCAGAGCAAATACATCATTCTTTAGAAGACTGGGGCGTGGTTGCAGAGGTGTGTGTCGTCAAGTTTTCATCTTAAAGACAAGGAAAATTATTTAAGTTTGTGGATGGAGATTATCCGATAACGAGAAAAGATAATTATGGAAAATAGAAGGGGTGCTGGGTGGAGGACTGTCCTGGGGTAGCTTGAAGGGATTGATTCGCTTGTGCGTGGTGAGAACTTCCCACTGCAGCAAGGTGGGTAGAGCGCAAGGCTACAGGGGCAAGGGCTTTGTTTCTTCTGTGAAGGGGAAGCATGGAGAGGGGCATGAGCTTCTGCAGGGGTGGGGAGAGAGAGAAGGTCCTCTGGGAGGCCAGAGGCCACCCCCATTCCTCACGGGGACGCTGCCGCAGGCCCCGGAGATGTTTGCCCAGGAACCTGAAGGCTGGTTGGGCCTGGGGTGGTTTTCTCCACCCGTGTTCAGGGTCCTGAGAACAGGATTGAAGACACAGGGAGGTTGGGCCAAGCAAATTTGTGTGCAGGGAAGAGGGCTGAGAGAGCCAAGGAGGACACAGATGACAGACGACATTTAAGCTGAGCGGTTTGGGGACAGAGGCTGAGACATGGGAGTAGAGAGAAGGTCAGTGGCTGAGGGTCTGAGTCAGGAGGAATGTGCTGCAGAGGGAGGCACTTCTTCCTCTATTTCTCTGTTCTGCCCCCTCCCCCTTGGAGCAGAACAGAAACCCCCTGCATTTTCTGTCACCCCCCTGAGATCCGCCTCAGACGCCCTTCCCGTGATCACTTTCGAATGTTCAGTTGCTGTGTCTGTATTGGATGTTATAATTCACTGTCACAGTCCATCATGGATAATATTCTTGTCCCTTGTTTTCCTGTATTAAACCCTCATGCACTGCATATTTAATCGATTTGAACATCTGCTACATTTCATTTATCTAAACCCTGATCATTGCTCTAGGGTTTCTTGAGACCCAGAAGTGAAATATCAGCATTTTAAATCCCACTAACCAAGATAAAGATTCCCTGCTCTGAGAAAGAGGGAGAAGGAGGCAGGAGAGGTGAGGGAGGAGGGTAGGAACAGAAGAGAAAAGAGAAAGACGCCAGAATGCTAATTTATCCAGCTATCACACAAACAAGTTTCATTCATCCAGTTAATTGGAAACACAACTGCTGTCAGGGATCAATTATCACTACATGTTCCTTTAGTTAATATATATTTATTTTTACAAAGCAATGTCTTGACTCAAGGAACACAAAATTTAACCAATTTAATGTTCCAGAGAAAATCTTATTATACCAACAATGGATGATATTCAGGCATAGAAAAGCTAATCATAAGACATGTCACTCAGGAAGTAGCCCCTGCATTGCCCATCTGATTTTTTTTCACTAAAAAACATATAAATTAAAGACCTACTACTTGTCAAATACTTGCCAGGTGAAAGGGATATAAGCCAGATGCTATTTGTGCCCTCAAAGAGTGCAATAAATTTCTAGTGTAAATATTTTACTAATGCCCAGCTATTATGAACTTAGCCCAAGGAAAGAATGTGTTTGTTGCTCAGGTAAACAGTGGGGTCTTATTGCCAAATTCAAATAGAATATTCCACATTTCTGACTCGAGCTCAGGTAGGCTTCTCCACTCATGCTCCCTTCTCAGAATTTTCTAAGAGTGTGTCTCTCAATGGGGTGCATTGTAATTCAACTTCTCTGGCCATTCCTCCTCTGACCTCATGTTAACTTTCTTCTCTGTCTATACTTCCAGTATATTCAGAGAGATATTCAGCATATTCAGTATATCCAGTTATTCAGAGAGAATTGATCTATTGTTTTCTGTGCCTCACCTTCTATACTTACCCTGGATGACTCATCTTCTGATGATTACTATTATTAAATTTCCAGCTCATATACCTCTCCTAAACCCTGGTTCTGTGTGTGCACCAGTCAAGACCACACTCATGTAGTCAGCATTGTCACCATCACATCACCATCATCATCATCACCATCATTACCACTGTCACCATCATCACCATCACATCACCATTGCCATCATCATCATCACCATCACCATCATCACTATCACCATCAACAAAACCATCATTACCATCATCAGCACCATCACCACCATCATCGCCATCATCATCACCATCACCATCATCATCATCACCACTGTCAATCACATCATCGCCATCACCACCACCCTCACCATCATCATCATCAATACCATCACCATCACCATCACCAGCATCATCACATCACCACCAACACCAATGTCCATATCAGTATCACATCAACATCAACATCACATCAACTTTATCACTAACATTTGTAAAGTGGTTTTAAGTTTTTTAAGTCATGTTTGTAAACATTACCTCATTTTATGCCCCTAAAAATTCTGAGGGGTAAATACAATTTTCATTTGACTCTTTGAATCAGTAAATGTTTAAATGTTCTAGGATGGAATGAGAGATATTAAATGACACCAGCCCTGTGGTACAGACAAGATCCGACAGATAGCTAGTTGGAGAGACAAGCACATACACAGATAATTATAATAGAATGAAATGAGTACAAAGAGATTTACAAAATGTAATGGGGCCACAGAGAAGGTGAGTCTGACACAGCTTGTTAGGAGGCTGTGAAATGAGTCCTCTGGAGCTAAGCTCCAAATATGAGTAGGAACTGCCCGAGTGTGCGGGGTACAGAGGAGGAAGTAAAAGGCATTCAGGCAGACAGCACAGCATGATCAAAGGCAAGGGAATGAAAGGCATCAAGAAGAAGGCAATTATAAGTGGTTTGAAGTTCATGGGACATACATTTCAAGGTGTGGAATGGACGGGTAAGCATCAGGAACTTTAGGGAAGCCTGCATGACCCTGCCAAGGAGCTGAAGTTGCTCTCAGGTGAGGAGGGGGAACTGTCAAATAACTTTTGGCAAAGCCTTGCTAAGGTCTTAGTTGTGTTCTAGGCGACGTGTTTGGTGACTGAGCAGAGGCTGAGTTCTATAGACACAACCCCAAAATGTGGAACCCAGGTAGATGCTGTTGGAAAAGATGGTGGAACCTGGCCTCTGGCATCCATATTGGAGCTAGCTGGGAAGGGGCATCACTGAGGCATATGCAGGAAGTTAAGGAACAGGGATCTGATGGCTGCAACTCAGATGATGCCCTGATAGTAGACGAGAGGTAAAGGATGAAGACTTCATCCCCATGTGAGTGGGGGTGGGGTGGCACTGTGGCAGAATGTGATGGAGGAGTGGGGAGCAGTGCGGGGGAGGGGGGGAACTGAGATTCACTTCCTGCAGGGTGCAGAGTGCCATGGGTGTCCTACAGAGGGCACACCTGAGCTGGGATGGCAACTCTCTGAGCTGGTGGCGACTGCAGCCTAAGGGTGCTGGGGAGAGAAGCGGTGGGACGAGGGGCAAGATCACAAAGTAGCAGTCAGGCCAGTCAGAGTCAGAGATTGAACCAGAAGTGGAGATCAGCATACACATTATCAGAAGAGTCATTTTGGTGAAAGAAATGGTCTGAGCAAAGGTGTCATGGTAAGAGAATCCAAGGAACGTTTGGGAAATAATAAGAAAATTCAGTTTGACTGGAGTAAAGCTGTATTAAAAAGTGTTCTAAGGTAAAACATAAAGAATAAGTGTAATGGGACTTGACTAGACTTTATGTCAATAGATATTAACTATCTGCTAAATGTCTAACAATGTGGAATAAATAATGTAATGAATAAATGAATGCTAGTTCCTTCCAACTAGGTTAGTCATTGTGCACACCACTAAATAGACAAATGACAACATCGGCTCATGGGACAGTTTGGGCCCCAATGTAATCCATTGGAATGTTACTTAAATAGTAAAAAGAGCCTGTTGTCTCTTTTCTAGCAAAATAAGTAACATTCCGAATAACTGTAGAGCCCCGAGGGCATTCTCTCTTAGGTTTTTGACTTCTGTCAGAGAGCTGTATGTTGATTTTCCCTAATTAATGTTAGTCTCAGGCCACTGGGAATAGTATGTCCATCATCTCCCAAATGAATCTCTACCTCACCCAGTTCCTGCCACTTGTGGCCACTCAGAATTGAAGGCAGCCACTGATCTGCCTGGCAGCTACCACTCAACCTCCTTCATTTACAAGCCCCCATACACGTCATCGTCATCACCATCATCATACCACCACCGTTGTTTCTTTGTCAGCTGGTAAAAAAGCCCTTGAGGTTGGACATCCAGAATTTCTTTTCTATGACAGACCAAGGTTAGCCACCAGCTGTATTCTCCTCTTGGTGTCTCCTCAGAGCCCAGTATGTGTGATGGGTCAGTGTAGACTTTTGAATAATTAGCTTGCACTAACTGTCAGGGTTCTCCATGAATCCAGAGACACTGATGCCACTTACAGGGGCAGATAGTTTTCAGGACTGCACAAGCCCACCTCTGTTCTGTGTTAGGACTGGGAATCATCATGAATCATGATTTTTTTTTTAACGTTTATTTATTTTTGAGACAGAGAGAGACAGAGCATGAACAGGGGAGGGGCAGAGAGAGAGGGAGACACAGAATCTGAAACAGGCTCCAGGCTCTGAGCAGTCAGCACAGAGCCCGACGTGGGGCTCGAACTCATGGACTGTGAGATCATGACCTGAGCCGAAGTCAGACGCCCAACTGACCGAGCCACCCAGGCACCCCATGAATCATGATTTTAAAGGCATGTAACCCTCCACATTCCTCTTCACGATGGACATAACTTTCCGTATTTAAGCGGGAAGGACCTGATTCAAAGAGTGGGTAAGTCACTTGTACCACATTCACAGGTTTTGGGAGATGAGGCTGGGATTCAGGCACAGGCATCTGATTTCAAAGCCCATCCTCCTTCTGTGGCTTCTACTCCTGAGGGGACTCTGTCGATAAGAAATAATACAGAGGGGCACCTCGGTGGCTCAGTCAGTTAAGTGTCCGGCTTCGGCTCAGGTCATGATCTCACAGTTCTTGGGTTTGAGCCCCACATAGGGTTCTGTGCTGACAGCTTGGAGCCTGGAGCTGCTTCAGATTCTGTGTCTCCCTCTCTCTCTGCCCTTCCCCCACTCACGCTCTCTCTCAAAAATAAACATTAAAAAAATTAAAAAAAAAAAGAAATATTACAGTGTGCACAGCAGTACAACAGCAGCACGAGAACTGTAAATGCTGTGCCTGAGAATAGGCCAGGCTTTACAGTTGCAAAGGTACTTGAGGTGAGCTCTGGAAGGAATGGTAGGAGGTGGGCAGCTGGTGTGGCGATAGAAGAATGCGCACGGAGTGGACAGAGGGCCTGGGACCGGAATGAGGGACGAGTCTCATAAACCTGTTAAGTCACATGTATGACAGGTGGGCCAGTTTGGAGAGGCTGAAATGTGGCTGGAAAGGCGAGTAGGACCCAACGGTCCCACGCCTTCGGTGCACCAAAGTCCCGACACTCCTGCTCTCCATCTCTTCCGCTTGATTTTACCTCCTGACTGCTTTGCATTCTGCTAGTCTCTCTCTCCCCACACTGAAACTAAGCTACATGACAACAGATCTTTCTGTCTGCTTAGCACTTCGCATGATGCCTGACCACAGCAGAGACTCAATGAATGTTAGGTGAACGAGTGATTTTGAACCGTAGGAATGGAGATATCAAGGATATTTTAGGGTGGGAACAAAATACGAAGCTGTGTGCTCTGAGTTAGTGGACCCAGGGGGCGTGGCAGAAGCAGGGAGAGCACCCAGAGGTAGAAACACAAGCATCCAGAAAGGATCGGGGGTCACACATTTGAGGAACAGCCCTGACTTGGCCTGGAGCTCAGCCAGAATCACGTTCCCTGGTTTTGGTCTGTCCTCAGGCCGGCCAAGAGAGTACTGTGAGAACTTGCGGATGTGCTCACTGAACATTTTGATGAACTTTGGGTTTTGGTGGATAGCAAGAGAACAGAGACAGGCATATTCTTCTGTTTTCTGTAAAGGCAGTTTCTGGGTCAAGGATAAAGTGCTAGAAGGACAACTTGCAGGCAGGTAGTGAGGACTGAGCTCTGGGTGCTGAGATTCACCCACGTGCACGGAGAATGTTAGGCTGCGAGTCTGGTCATCCTCCATCCACCTTAACCAACCTGGTACTGTGACAAAGCCACTTAGCTGGTCATTAGTTAGCATCTGCCTTGCAGGATGTTTTTGAATATCAGATGCATTTCATTTTATTTTACTTCGAGTTTTTTTAAGTTTATTTATTTTTGAGAGAGAGAGAGAGAGGGAGAGAGAGAATCCCAACTGGGCTCCACGCTGTCAGCACAGAGCTTGATGCGGGGCTTGATCTCACAAACCTGGGATCATGACCTGAGCCGAAATCAAGAGTCAGACGCTTAACTGACTGAGCCACCCATGCACCCCTAACATCAGATGTATTTTAAAGGTAAATATCTGTCGTATAAATTGCCACTGCACCACTTCCAAACAGCAAAACCGCATGCATGTATATTTACACGAGTGGGCTGAGGTCTTACAAGGCAGGGGAGGACAGAGGCATGGCGACTATAGAGACAGATATACATAAATATGGGATACTCCCTCAAGGATCCCGAGAGCGTTTTCTCGAGAGAAGCACGGCACAGTGGTCAATACTTGCACTCTGAGACACACGCCAGTCACGTTTTGTCCAAACGACAAAACACTCACTCATCGGGCTTCAGTTTTCTCAAGCATGAACGCAGGTGATGACAGTACCTACCTCACCGTCTGGTTTTGTTTTGGATTAAACCAATGAGCATCCGTTAATGTGCTTAGGACACTCCCGGGACATGGAAGTGCCTGAACAAGCGAACTCTGACCACCCCCACCTGCAGAGACTCACAGCCAAAGGTGTGTCTCTTGTCTCCTGACCATTCACTGTGGGCACTTGGCAGACAGACTCCACAGGACGATCCAGAAACTGGTGGTTCCAGGGTATCCTAACACTCACTCTCTCGCCCCAGATTTCTACAGGCCGCCAGCATAAAGGGCAAAGAGCAGAGCATGAGGAACTCATTTCTTCTTGACCATTGGGACCCGGAACTGACACACATCACTCAGCTCACTTCCCTGGGGAGCCCTGTCTCACGGCCCCACCTCGACGCAAAGAGGGTCTGGGCAGTGTCCTGGTCTGGGCAGTCACAGAAGCACCATGGCTCTGCAGGTGTGCAGATAGCAGTGTGACTCTTTCTATTACGCCATTTTGGAAAAGATCAAGTGTTAGCTACATTTTCGTGCACTAGCGTGATCTCCTGAGTTACGATATTCAAAGAACACGCTGTGACTTAATTGATGAGATTATAGACTAATCATCCCCAAAGGAAAAGAAAATGCCATTTGTGGGATCATCCCACACTTTTCACCTCACGTGCAAAAGGTCCCACATTTTCATTACTGCATGAATATGTTTAGAACATGCCTCCAAAAATGTAACACACAGTCCCTCGTCCTAGGTATGCATTACACCTGTTTACGAGTACCTTGAAGGAGATGACATGTGAATCCAGAAGTTACACACATTTAGGCCAAATAAAGAGTCGTCTAAGTGTAAACTGGAGCCTGCAGGACCCCAGCCAGCTGGAACCAGGGGAAGGAATTACCGAGTGACAGGGTGGGTCCATGGAAGGTCCGCCATCTGGTTTCCGAAAACTGCAGTTGAAGAAGTACCCGGCCTTACAGAGGTACTTATGACGAATATTTAAGAATTTTATTCGACACTGGAACACTACTCAGCTATCAAAAAGAATGACATCTTGCCATTTGCAACAATGTGGATGGAACTGGAGGGTATTACGCTAAGTGAAATAAGCCAGTCAGAGAAAGACAGATATCATATGATTTCACTCATCTGTGCAATTTGAGAAACAAAACAGATGAATACAGGGGAAGGGAAGGAAAAATAAGATACAAACAGAGAGGGAGGCAAACCATAAGAGACTCTTAAGTACAGAGAACAATCCTAGTGGTGATGGAAGGAAGTGGATGGGGGATGGGCTAGATGGGTGATGGGCATTAAAGAGGACACTTGTCGGGACGAGCACTGGGTGTCCTATGCAAGAGGTGAATCACTGGGTTCTACTCCTGAAGCCAAGACTACACTGTATGCTAACTAACTTGAATTTAAATAAATAAATTTAAAAGAATAATTTTACTCAACAAGAATTCAATATGGCAAGTGCAACATTTGAGTAACAGTTCCAGAAAGAGAACAGAGAAAGTGCAAAGAGAAAACTATTTCTACAAAATCAAAAGATTTCCTAGAAGAGAGGCCATCCACTCCCAGAGTTAGAGGTCTATCTGATGTTCTTAGAAAGGAGTAAAAAACCTCAGACTCAAACAGATAATCATGGAATTTTGGGATAAGAGTAAGTTTTTAAACTTCAAAAGGAAACAAGAGGACCATGTGATTCAAAGGGAGGGAGGAGAGCACTGAGATTCGCAGCAGCAGTGACAGAAGCCAAAGGAAATGGAGAAAAACTTCTTCCTGAGGGAAAATCCTTATCAACCTAGATTGACTGTGCTGTCACTTTGCCAGCTCGTCCCCGGGCCAGGCCCATCTTTCCGCTCCCCTGCAGGACATGGGGCACTGGCTTCGAGCAGCTGGATGTCTGTTAGGTTCTTTCAGTGAGAGGTGCCAGAATGTTGGAATTGGGACGTGAGCGAAGGGGAGTCCTCCGCCTGTCCCTCACATGTGCTCTTGGACTCAGGAGCAGGTGCTGGGTGCCAGCTCCTCCCTTCTCCAGCACTGCCCACACAGCCCACCTGCTCAGGTGACATGAGTGGCCAGTCAGCAGCCCTCCTCAGATGCTCTACAGAATCCCTACCTGAACCTCTGGGTCCACTTGCCTGGACTGAATGCCTTCTGCTGAAACACCTGTTTCTGTTTCCCTGACAGGACTCCTACGTGCTTAGTAGCAGAGTTGCGATCAAACATAGGATTTGGGGATTGGTTTAACTGTCCTTGGAACCTGTCGTGCATCAGAGTGATTTTTAAAAACTCATGTTTTGTGGAGCACAGAGAATTTGGGGGGCAGTGAAACTACTCTGTATGAGGCTATAAAGACAGCTGCCTGTCATTACCTACCTGTCTAAACTCACAGAATGAACAGCGGCCGTGAGCGATAAGGTAAAGCATTGGCTGTGGGTGGTCATGCGGTGTCCACATGGGCTAACCAGTTGTAACAAGCATACCGTCTGGTGGGGAAGTTGAAAATGGCCAGGCTGTGCAGGTGCGGGGGCAGAGGCGATGTGGACAATCTCTGTGCCTTCCTCTTATTTTGATGTGAACCTAAAACTGCTTAAAAAAATAAAGGCTTTTAAATAAAAACTAAAGTCTGATAAAAACATGTCACTAACTGGGACTTCTGGCTTTTGTTTGTTTTGTTTTCCAGTAGGTGTTTTACCATTAACTCATTCCATTTCCTTAGTGGATATAAATGTATTCAGTTTTGTATCTCTTCTTGAATCAACTTTGGTAAGATACGTTTCTCTAGAAAATTGTCTACCAGATCTACATGTCTATATTAAATCATTAATAAATGGATAATATAAATGAATAATTTACTGTTAACATTTAATATGAAAGTGCAGGTTATCCATTTTTTCTTGATTAACATTGCTAGAGGCTTGTGTAAGTCTTAAGTCTTCTCAAAGAATAAATTTTATATCATGCTGAAATAACTTGATGCTCTGGTTCCAGAAAGAAGGTCTTCTGTGTCTACTGGCTCTCGGTTGTAACTGTCCTTTCTTCAAAGGATAATTTTCTCATACTAAACTTGTAGGTAAAAAAACTAAGGATCAGCAGAAATTACTCATTATGGGGAATATTACTCAAAAAAGGACAGAGAGAATCTACATTTCCATGTTAAATTTTTAATAGTAAATTATTCATGAGCAGTGAGTTTGTCTATTTCCAAACGAGTGCACTTGTTATTGATCAGAAAATATCATTGGCCAACCTTGCATATGGTTTACACGAATTTCAGAATTAGCTTTTCAGAGCGCCTGGGTGGCTCAGTCGGTTAAGCGTTTGACTCTTGATTTCAGCTGGGGCAGTGATCTTGTCATTTGTCAGTTCAAGCCCTGCGTCAGGCCCCACACTGTCACTCCGCACTCTCTCTCTCCCTCTCTCTCTGACCCTCCCCTGCTCTCACCCTCTCTTCCCTTTCTCAAAATAAATAAACTTTAAAATAAAAAAAAGAAACAGGTTTCCAAGTTCCACCAAAAATTCTATTGAAGATTTGATATTTTTAATTGAGGTAATTGGATATTTTAATTGGATTGATTTAGTAGATTAATTTGGGGATAGTTGACAACTTCGAAATGGTGAATTCTTCTACTCAGTATGATTATCTCTTTAGGTATTTTCAACTTTTATGTTCTTAGGCTCTATAGTTCTGCACAAATGTATTTGTGTAGTTCTGCACAATTCCGGGTAAGTTTATTTCCAGATACTTGGAGGCATGTTTCAGAAAGGGTTCTTTTGAGCCTTTACAATTGAAAATGAGTTGCCTGGTTATCTTTGGCTTTACTGACTTGCATGCAAGCCTGGATAGAGCATATTGCCTGATTAGGTGGTAATTACAAATATTCCTGCATTTCTTTTCATTTGGGCAAATTTTCCCACAGAGTAACCATATAAGCTCTTGCATAGAAGCCTTGCTGGAGAAGGAGATTAGAGGTCACTTTTCCGTATGTAAATTCTCACTACTCTTCACTTACAGTCTGGAACACTTACCTTCTGCTGTGCTACAGTCCAGCTTCAGAGCTTGGTCATGCAGGAGAATCACCTGGGGAGCTTTAAAGATCTCAGCGCTCAGGCCACACACCACGCCAATTAAGCAAACACTCCGGGGTGGGACTCCGCGTGGGCAGTTTGCAGATGTCCCCAGGTGACGGTGGTGTGGCCGAGACTGAGAAGCACCATTGATGCTCAGTGTGGTCCTCGGGCCAGCAGCAATGGTGTCCCCTGGGAGCTTATTAAACATGCATGGCCTCCAGTCTCAGCCCGGACCTATTACATCACAATCTGTGTCTAGCAAGAATGTGTATGCACATTAAAGTTTGGGAAACACTCCTCTAAAAACTGGATCTCCTGAGTACTGTATCTCCGGACTTCTGCTGAGCTGGGGAGACTGTGGCCAGGCTTCCGTGGGTGGAAAAGGGCTCTGGGATTCCAACTTTCTCACACAGCAGCAGGGCTCAGACTTGACTGTGTTCAGAAGCACATGCAAAGCCTCTGGGCTCTATGCACAGAGATTTCTGTTTCTGATTCGGGAGATTTGGATGGAGAACTTGGAGAATTTGCATTTCTAATGCATCTCAGGTGACATCCATGCAGCTCGTCGGGAACCACACTTCAGGATGCAGTGATACAGACTCAGACAATACCTGTGTTCTCAGCCTAACTTTGCCCTCACACTTGCACACCTATGACCCACCACTCCCAGGTCTTCCTCAAGACTTAACTGGGAAATGCTTTAACCACAGACTTCCCGAACGTGGCTTCTCCAGTATGTCCACTCTGTTACACCTGCCAGTCTGTTTCCTGTTTCCCAGCTTCCTGTTTACCCTTCATTTCCCATCTGCTTTTTTGTCTTGACTCTCATTTCTTTACCTAGTCACATCTGTCATTAGTTTTATTGGTTTCCCAAATGTTTTCATGTATTTGATCTCTCGCTTTCTAGTCTTGCCTTGTGTGTCCTACCTTATTGCAAGCTCGGGCTGTATTTTGCTCTTCTTTTTTCTAGTTTCTTAAGGCAAGAACTTAGATCAGTGCCAGGCATGGGGAGCCCTGTCCAGTTCTGCACAGGAGGGACCTTCCGCATCCTTTTTGTTCCATCCGTCTGCTCTCTGCCTGGAGCCTTCCCTTGAGGGCTTTTACCTCTGGGGCAGTGTTTTATATGCACTTGGTGCTAAGCACTGGAGTTGCCCTAGGACGTATCCTCTCCGAAGTTATGACCTTATCTGTTTTTCAATTTGGGAGATTTCTAAAAAAAAAAAAAAAATTGGTATGTTGATGGCTGTTTCTTGCCTCCCAGAATTTTCCTGAAATTAGTTTATTTTAGCTTCGATTGTTTTCTGACATCTGTTTGGGATCAGAGGCAAAGGAAGATAGATGTGTGTTCAGTAAGTCCTAAACTCTTTCTTTAAAGATTGTTATATACTTGACTGGTGAATGGGCTTATAGCCAACCCAGATTCTACCTCTGAGACATACAGGAAATACTCATGTTTCAGGAGACAACTGAAACACTACAGCATAAATATGTGTTATTTGCTCATTATTAGGGTCCTTCAAGAATTTCCCCAAGCTACAGGTACATAATGAAACAAGATTGTCATTCTCAACACACACACACGTATCCCAATAAACTCTGATGTGGCATTGTCTCAGTAATTGAAATATCTAATCAAAGATGTATAGTGCAATTTTATGTAGCTTTCCTACCAAGGAAATCTTTTGAAGGAAAGCATGAGAAGAAAAAAAATTAGCCAATCAAATAGTCAAAGTACACCACTGAGTTTGAGGAAAATGAATCAAAGAGGTACTTTCTTACCATCTGGCCACATGCAAATGGGCTCAAGCCTTATTTACATGCATCATTTTTGAAATTTGGGAAGATATTCATAAGCTTTACTATAAAATTTAGTACATTAAATATGAATTTTATAAGACAGAAAAATATATGATGATCATGTCTATTCTGGTCATTTTACCTGAAGCATTCAGCTAGCCCAGATGCACCCTGAGGACAAACCACCTGAGTAATCACTACAGTTGCAGAGAGGACCAGAAGAACAGAGTACCGGCACCCTGGAGGCGGTGCGAGGGGATTGCATGCGTGAACCAGAGGAAATCTGCTCATTTCTGTGTGTCCCCAAGCTCGGGGACTTCACTTGGCTCCATAGCCTTTGCCAACTGCCCACCAAGTGAATTTGGTCACAAATTGTTAGGAAAATTCATAGTCATTGTAGGAAAAACAATACCAAGTGTTGTATGAGCTCATTCTTCACTAGGGAACAGTGTGTTGAAATCATACATATAGAGAGCTTTGCTTATGGAGCCCAGTCGTTACAATCTCTAATACCCTAATACTCTAATGCTTGTAATTACTAATGCAGGGTAAACGTTATTACAATGGCCTAGTGTACTAAGAATAAACGTTTAGGGGCGCCTGGGTGGCTCAGTCGGTTGAGCGTCTGACTTCAGCTCAGGTCACGATCTCACGGACCGTGAGTTCGAGCCCCGCGTCGGGCTCTGGGCTGATGGCTCAGAGCCTGGAGCCTGCTTCCAGTTCTGTGTCTCCCTCTCTCTCTGCCCCTCCCCCGTTCATGCTCTGTCTCTCTCTGTCTCAAAAATAAATAAACGTTAAAAAAAATTAAAAAAAAAAAGAATAAACGTTTAAACTCGTGAAATTTCTTCTTGTAGAAAATAGAAATATGTGAAGTTTACAACACAACATGACTTAACCTCCTCTCTCCTGCCGTCTCTTCACCTCTACCAAAAAATAGTTGCCTACCAATGGAGGGCAAGCAGCTGAGTCACCGCCTCAGAACTGGAGAACCCAGAAGCCACCCTGTATACACCACCAGCAAAGGTGACTGTGGACGGCTGACTTCCCAGGGCCCAGCTCGGCCCCGGCGGCCCAAGGGGTACCGGGCACCGCCGCCTGCCTTCCCGACCGGAGCTCCGAGCTAATGCCAACTAATGAAGTGCTGAAATTCCTTCCTGCCGCAGTTTCCTATTCAAGACATCAGACCCCACATGAGGTCACTGCCTTCAGAGCTGCAGGCTGCGTCTGGCTTCCTAACTTCCTGCCTAATGGGGCCGGCTGCACAAATTGGACTTTCCGGGTTTTATTGTCCCCCAAGGGGATTACTGCTGGATTATGTTCATTTATTCTTTTTCACTCTTTATCTATTATTTACATGAGGAAATATTCCTGTTTTTCTTTCTGAAAATCTTCAGTTATTCCTGGCATTAGCAGAAGAATTTTTGTCAGTTTTATAAACGGCCTATCACTGTACGTTTCTTAGCCAGAGCTCCACGTGGACCCTACTGTAAGTTAGAATTTACGAGGTACGGTAATTGAGGCTGACAGTGGTGATACAGGATATTGCCTTTTTATTTCCCCGTTTAAAACTCTCTGCGTGGAGAACTGACCCTGGAGCCCTGAGAACAGGAGGGAGGTTGACCGCTCCTGCAGCCAAGCCCGCGGGGTCCCAGGTGCCCCAAGGTGACCTCCTTCCGAGGAGGGTTCCCCCCGCCGCGAGTGCGCACCCCGTTCCCGAGGAGGTGTCACCCCACCGCGTGTGCGCACCCCGGCCCCGAGGAGGGTCCCCCCGTGTCGCGTGTGCGCACCCCGTCCCCGAAAAGGGTCACCCCACCGCGTGTGCGCACTCCGGCCCGGGGAGGGGACCCCCGGCCGCGTGTGTGCACCCCGCACGTGGCCTCCAGAAGTGTCCTCCAAGAGGCGAGGGGACGGCAGGAGGGCTGCTCTTGTGTTGACCCGGCCTCTTCATTCTGTGTGGTGACACAGAGGATGTGACCTGTCGCCTCGGTGGCACGCAGGTGTAATGCTTAAGTTAGTATTTCCAGGTTGGGGGGTCAGCTGAACAGGAGAGCCACGCGGCCGGGGTGCTGATACTCGGTGCTCTCCCGCGGGGCCCAGCTCCTAGAGCAGCGTCTCCGCTGGCGCCGTCTCTCCAAGTCTGGGGCTCCGACCTCGCGGCTGTGCTGTGACTCGTCCCCACTGCGTGTCCACCACCACTTCGCCATCTTCGTCTGCTGGACCCCTTCCTACCTGTCCAGATTCAGCTTTCGTGTCACGTGTACGTGTCCTCGCCCACCTCCTCGCGCCAGGCCTGGGGGGCCCTGCCCTGCAAATGCGCGTTCCTCGGTTGGGGGGCGGGGGCCTCCTCGCCGCAGGTGGTTCGGGAGACACTTCAGTGCTGCCTCCAGCATCACACACACACACTGGGCCAAAACAAGCAACCTCTCTGACTCCATGTCCTCCCCCGGGACCCTCAAATGGGGACGAGTGTCCCCAGGACTGCGGGTGAGGAGCATGCGCTGTGACTCCGCTGTTCCTCACCGTGTCCGCCCGGCCCTCTGCCAGGAGGGGACCTTCTTGGAGCATGGGCCAGGCGTTATGCAAATTTGACTCTCCTGGGAAGTGTTGGGCTCCTGAACATACACGAGAGAGAACAGGCAAATACTTCACAGGGAGTGTTGATTCTGGCCACTGCTAAGCCCAGAGATACGATCTGCATTGCGTGGAAACCGTGTGGAGTGACACAGTGTCTGTACAGGCGTACCTTGTCACTCTCCAGGTTAGGTTCTGTGTGTAAATGACACTTGACCCCTAAATATCTTAGAGGAAAGCCCACTTATTTTTACTGATGGGCAGTCACTGCTTCTTTGAGGGGAGTCCCTACCCTGCTGGGTGGACACTCAGTGTCCCAGTGCCCGCCAACCACAGGCCACCTGCCATGTGTGGGACAGCAGACCCACTGCGGGAGGGACACGCACCCAGCTCTGCTAGGTCCTGGGCAGCCACTTCCCCCTAACTTGTGGGCAGGAACAGAAGGCACTGAGAAGGCCTGCAGGGAAACTCAGTTAAAACAACCCAGGTAGAAAAGGATGGCTTTTCCAAGAAAGTTTCCTGGATTGATTAAGAAAACTCAGTCCAGGAAGTGGACACCAACCCCCCCCCCACCCCCCCCCCCCCGACGAAGTGCCAGCTCCTCCATGCCCAGCAGAGCCAGCTGGGTCAAGTCACTTCCCCTCTTGGGGTTTTAGCTCTGATGGCCATGCCAGGAGGTGCTAGCAGGGCTCCCTGTGCGGCCATGTGAGGCTAAATGCAGGCACGACTCACTCAGAACGGCACCTAGCAGCTCCCGACCTTATGCAATTGGTGCCTCTTACTAGTTTCTTGCATCTCCTCCCAAAACCTTAAAATAAAATACTTAATCTAAACGGTAGACATTTTTGTGGTGTGAGTTAGGGATCCAGTCACCTGCGGAAAAAGTTAAATTCCATTTCCAGAAGAACAGAGAACTTAATCGTGGAACAGTCTCACAGCGAAGGAATTGTCCAATGGTGAAAATTCCAGAAGCGCAGTGCCGACATTCTGGGCGAGCCGGGGAACCGGTCCTGCCTGTCCTGAGTCCCCTGCAGCAGACAAGGGGTCACCAAGCATGACCTGTCAGGAGCAGGTGGATACAGAGAATGACTCCAGGGTTTGGTGCTCATGGCCCACGCTTCAGCCCTCATTAGACTCCGAGTCGGGACCCTACGCGACTCCTGGAAGCTTTCTCCTTGCTGGCGTGGACATGATTAGGATATTCCTGCCTGCTTCTGAAGGGGGTCGTGTGGCCCCACCGAAATTGCTAGAGGAAGAAATCTGTGAAACCAAATGCAAATGCCAATCATTCCTGCTATTTTAAATCCTCGACTGGAACACAGGTGTCCTGCCTACCTCCTGCCTTTCATGAAACGATAAAGCAGTTGTTTTAAAAACATGGAAAGTCCAGGATTAATTACGATGTTTCTCGCCACCCTAAGGGGTAGGAATGTGTACAGAGGCTCCTACGTGAAGTGGCACATATGTGTGCGTGCATATGGTGGGACGTTGGCTTAAAAATAAAAAGTGTGCTTATGAAAGGTACGAAAGCCAGAACAGCTTTGCATCATATATAACGAAGTGCTATTTTCTCTACTTGAAGTAAATTTCAAAACTGCACTCTTCCTTAGATAGGCAGGTAGCTGCGTGGGCCCCACACTGGGTAGGGACTCACACACCTGAGCAAGTGTGATTTCCTAAGGCTGTGGCTTCTTCGTTCTAAGTGTCTAAATTGTGGTGGGAGGGACGGGTTCTCTTGTGAGCACACAGACGGCCACGGAAGAGAAGCGTGGTCACACTTTGCAGCTAGAACTAGTAACTGGCTTCAGCAAAGCCCTCTACGGTCCGTGCACTCTTTCAACACCTGCTTTTGAGCACCTACTGCTGTAGAGGCCCCCTGAGCGGTGCCAAGAACGCCCGGGGAGGGACAGAGTGGGCCCTCTTTTCAGGGCTCCGATACAAAAATCGCAGTAACCTGGGTCTTGAGTCAACCAGGGGCCAGACTCAGGCACCAGACGTAAAGTTAGATCATGTCCGTAATAACAATTACAGACAAGGGCAAAGAATGTGCTAAGTGCCAGCAAGGTGCTGCTCACCTTCTGTCTCATTCGAACCTAACACCAGCCCCGCAAACTGAATCTACTGCCTTTGCTCTATGCGCCCCCCTCCGAGCTGGGGGCCCTGTACCTTGCACACTTCTGTCTTTGCTGTACCCCACCCCCCCACTGCAACTGGGGGCCCTGTACCTTGCACACTTCTGTCTTTGCTGTACCCCCCCCAACGCAGCTGGGGGCCCTGTACCTTGCACACTTCTGTCTTTGCTGAACCACCCCCCACCGCAGCTGGGGGCCCTGTACCTTGCACACTTCTGTCTTTGCTGTACCCCCCCCCCCACCGCAGCTGGGGGCCCTGTACCTTGCATACTTCTGTCTTTGCTGTACCCCCCCCCCCCCACCGCAGCTGGGGGCCCTGTACCTTGCACACTTCTGGAGTGGCAGGGCCACCACGAGAACCCGGGGCAGGTACTGCAGAATATCCTCTGGTGACTGTGAAGAAAACAAGTCAGGTGCATTGTTCACAGTTACTCGGGTTAAGTGTGGCTGAGTCTCTGGATCGAGCCTGTGATCTGAACACCGTCCCGCAGGCACCTCAGGCCAGGGCACCGTCTGGGAGTGGGTGGAAGCAAATGCAAGCCTTTCACAAACCTGCTGCCCGTGAAGGGGGCGTACGGCGATGCCCACCACGCAGCGGGGTCCGCGGGTGACAGTGGGGGGCGACTGCAGGAGGCTGGGGGCCCTCGGGCTCTGGCGGCACACGCGCACTGAGTCTTGCAGCCGGGGCCCCTTAGGAGCAGAGTGACCTCGGGGCCGCCTGTGGTCCTAAAGCCGGCCGAGAAAACGGCTCCCTGGCCGGTAGTGTTCCTGGACACGCAGTGGGGCATGGCCGGTAGTGTTCCTGGACACGCAGTGGGGCATGAACGTCCTGCAGCGACCGTGCAGGTTCTTCCTTGGGGCTGAGACTCCCTGGCGCCCTGAGCACAGGAGCACTGACCTCTCAGGAGAGGGCGCTCCCAAAGGGTGTGACCGGAGCGGGTGGAAGGGGGGTGGGCACAGGGTAAGTGGGGTGCGGGGCTGTGGGAGGGGGGAGGGGGGACGGGGGGATGAGGGGAAGACGGTGTGAGGGGGTAGAGCCGTGTGAGTGGGGCGGGTCTATGTGAGTGGGGGGTGGGGCGGTGTGAACAGGGCGGGGTGGTATGAGGTGGGTAAGGGGGTGAGGGGAGGCAGGGCCGTGTGAACGGGGGGCGGGGTGGTGTGAGGGGGGAGTGGGGGGCAGTGTGGGCAGGGGCGGGGCGGTGTCAGGGGGCGGGGTGGTGTGAACAGGGGGGCGGGGAGGCGGTATGAGCGAGGGTGGGGCGGTGTGAGCAGGGGGGCGGGGCGGTGTGGGCAGGGGTGGAGTAGTGTGAACAGGGAGGCGGGGCGGGGTGAGTGGAGGTCGGCCACAGGGCAGAGCAGATACAACTTGTCTTGGACAGAGAATTTCCCTGACAGAAAAGTTTTTCATGCAAAGTTAGGCAAATACGTGCAAATTAAAAAGAATCAAACAACTGATTTCATGCTCACGATAATTTGTAAAACAGATTCTTGGACCTGAAGTGCATCGGGTGCAAACAGATCCTGGGGCTGACCTGGTGCCTGCTGCGGGGGCGGGGGCGCACAGCGTGCGGGCTTCCCACCTGCGGTCTTGAGGCCTGTTCGTTCGTAGGCTGCGGGTATGTTGCTAATTTTTGATACACCACGACTTTCCAGTAATGTGTACAGTGTGCAAGTGATGTGACCTGCCTTCCTGTCCAATGACGAATAGTAATGCTGTTTGAGATAAATGAAGAACAAATTGGGAATCGTATTTATCTACATTTGGTAAAGGTTGATACATGTTTTCATTTAATTGAAGCCCAGTCTTCTGTCCACAAAGACTTGCTCTCGAGACCAGTAGGATGATATGAAGAGGGAGATGAGCTTCGGCACAGAGTGGATCCAAAGTCAGTCCCACATCCTAGAATCCCTACAACCCCATGGCGGGAACAGCTGCGTAGCTAGGATTTCATGTAATTTAAATGAGGAAATAACTTTGTATCGCTTTTGCATTTTAATTGCATCGTTTATAAACAAACTGCCATGACCTTTTCTTCGAGACCATAAACTGGGGAGATTTTTCATTATTGCCTTTACAACCTTTCAAAGTGGTCTGAGCACATTTTGGGTAACAATTTTGGGCACTGAGATTTTAGTTTGTAAAAAATTATTCATTAAAATGTTAGCATCAGAACACCTTTTTATCCTCATAAAACTAAAAAAAAAAATCATTGCATTCCATTAAACATTAAAGAAAATGCATGAAGTCATTTGAAAGAGAACTGTGATTTTTCCAGTTCACTGCCTGTCCCTAAAGGAACATATCTTTACGAGCACCTGGAAAATACTTGATGGTGTGTCGTTTCTGCCAAAACAGCTTCTACAATTCCAGCATCAAGGGATTCACTTTCCTCCACAATAAATGCTGGCTTATTAATGCTCAAACTAATTCAAGGGAAGAGATTCTGAGACACAAAATGAAGGGGATTTAATAAATAACAGCATGAAAATATACATAGGTAGCCAGGCATCTGTAGAATTGATATACTTAATCTGGTATTTCACTCGGTGTTAATAAATTATGATATGTATAGGTGTGAATGTTGCTTCATAGACACATTATTAATCATGGTTTAACTATTATTAACCGTTGTTAAAATTCCTTCTAAAGTCAACCTATAAGAATATTTCAATAAGCCAAAATTAAATAAACGAGTAGCTCAAGGAACTGGCACCATTACCCTTTGGGAAATTAAAAAACCAGAAACACCACATCAGATAATTATGAAGAGATCAACCAACCTAGCTTGTCAAGCATATTTATCTCAATTTGAAACACCTACAAACATAAGTAACCAAAATCCGTCTTTAGCATGAACACTATAATTAAAGACGTAGGATCTTCAGTCCCCTGGGTGGAGAGGGTCGTGGGCGGAAGCATGTTGGAGCAACTGGGTCAGGGGTCGGACGCTTTTCACAAAGACCCAAATGAAAGAAGTCAGGTAGAGAATGTGGGCTTACACAACTTCTTTTAAAAACAGGCAAAACTAAAATATTTGTTTTTAGAAATGCAGCCTTTATAGCTATAATAAGAAATGAAAGGAACATTTTTTTTAAATGGAAACAAAAAATATTCAGGTTATAAGACTTAGAAAAAATAATCCTCAGCACGTGTTCCCTGGACCCCATTTTCAGAGTAACTGTGCATAGCTGTTAAAAATGCAGACGCTTGGGGAGCCTGGGTGGCTCAGTCGGTTGAGCATTTGACTTTTGATTTCGGCTCAGGTCATGATCCCTGGGATCAAGACCCTTGTCGGCTTCCATGCTGAGCATGGAGCCTCCTTAAGATTCTTTCTCTCCTTCTGCCCCCTCCCCACTCGTGCTCACTCTAAAAAAAAAAATGGTTTAAAAAAATGCAGACCCTTGGTTCAACCAAGACTCTGAATCACAAACTCATGGGTGGGGCCCATGTTCCTTGGTTATTTCTTAGACTCATCAAAATTATGTGTTCTGAGAGTCCTCCTTTATTTGTACCTTAGAAGAATTGCAAAAGACTGTGATTTTCTTTCAGCAATAACCTAATTTTAGATAAGAGGAAATATGGAAAAGAAAATATATCAAACCTGCTAACAAGTTTGAAGAATGCAGAAGGGAGGGTGGTCCACGAGGAGCAGTGCTCATTGAGCCTGTGGTGAGCGGTGAGTAGGGTAAGAGCACATGGGAGCACGTTTAGGGACCCAACGTCCTCCTCCTGCTGCAGGAGCGTCATCCCGGAGCCAAGACAGACTGCAAGCCAGAAATTCATTGCTAGCAATGTCATGAGATTTGTTTTGTGACAAATAGATTCGTGATTTTTAATGCCAACCATGGCTGCTAGTAAATGGAAAATTTTCTTCAGTTTGGCACTCATTGATACTTAAGAAGCTAAAGTTAGTAAATCACAAGTTGGACATTCCTTAATTAGTGGGTAACAATTCCTTAGTGAGTCAAGAGGCTTCTTTTCTTTCTGAGAAAGCCCTCATTCCCCAAGATCCTGACTCATCACATCTGATCCTGGATGCCTGCCTGCAGAGACCTGCCCGCCCCTGTTTTGGGTACCTGACCAGTCCTCCTGAGCCCGCCCATCACTGGCTTTGAGACCACCAGCCCCACAGTATACGGGAGACACGACTTACAGTGACATACTTGAATCTCTAGTTCTTATTATCTAAAACCAGTGATTTTTAACTTCAAGTACATAAAATTAAACTGACACCCACCGTCTCCTCAAAGCTTCCCTTCCCTAATGGCCTCTGATTTTGCATAGTAACATCGTTAAATGTTGCCCTACAAATTTACACCATGTACTTATTCTCTAAGATTTAACTCGAGCTTTTAAATTTATGTCCAAAATTCTGCCTTGACAAATGCCAAAATTGGCACAGCGGTGCATTTCTTCTCATTTTTCATCTCATTTTTCCCTTCACAGTTTACATAAATGGGGCAGGTGTAATCTATTTGACTAGTCGGTCTCTTCGAGAGCCTTGAAGGTGCAGCCGCGGCTCCTTCTGTGGGACCAGGTTTCCCTTTGCCTGGTGGCCAAACGGATGCGCGACTTCTCCTCTTCACCCAGCAAGCCTGCTGCCTTCCCGGGCACTTTCGTCCTGTCCAGCCCGCCCAGTGGTGAGCGATGCACACAGGACCCCTCACGTCCGCAGCTCCTGCTTCATGTGGGTCCTTCTCTTGGACCCTCCACACCCCGGTTCTGCAGAAATATCCTTGAAGAAGCAGTTTCAAGAACAACACCAAGCAAGATGTTTCTTCTGATGTAAATTCGTATCTGTCTTTAGTTTTCATAGCTTTCCTTTGGTTTTTATTTTGTCCTTTCCTGTTTCAGAGACGTCATGCCTCGAGCCCTGCAGATCCCAGGCCGTGGGCAAGGACTCCAGCCACGGCCCCTCCTCAGGCTGCTTGCCTTCTGGATTGGAGTGGAATGTGCCTCCTCCAGGATTTCAGACACATTATTTGTAAGGATATCAAACAGGTGTAAGCATTGTTCTTTTTAGATCACTTTCACGGCATTACTTATGAACTCCCAGTTTGGGACCCTGACCATCTGGCAATCATACAAAGACTGCATTTCGTAGGAGGGGATACTGGCAGACCTGTCAACTTTCTTGGTGGTTTTGTTTCCTGGTCACTGCCTGTCCTAAACCAGCTGGAATCCTCGCTTTCTGCTGTCAGGACACCCACCCGAGATATGAGAAGTCACCAGAGGAGGAAGGGGGCATTCCCACTCAGGTAGTGCTAAAGAGCACTGGCTCCAGATTTCTAGGATAAATTGACTCTGTTCACAAATGCACCCCCTTCCAGGGCACATCCAGTCACTTCCCAGACTGCAAAGAAAAGTTACTGTAATCCGAATACGTTTTCACCCAGCTTAAACGGAATTGCCC
The DNA here is from genome assembly GCF_023721935.1 of Panthera uncia. Taxonomy (NCBI): domain Eukaryota; kingdom Metazoa; phylum Chordata; class Mammalia; order Carnivora; family Felidae; genus Panthera; species Panthera uncia. The sequence continues at coordinate 39,444,478 of NW_026057579.1, forward strand.
CACAGCTTTTCAGGATGCTCTCTGACCTGTCATTGAACTCCTACAGGATGACTCAGGCATCACTCAGAAATGGGACACCAGCAGGCTGCAGAGGTCCAATGGTTAATTTAATTCATATTTACTATATATGTTAAACATAGATTAAACTTTTTCTTTTAACTTTTAATTGTTCCATGTTTTCTAAACTGAAAATAATCCAATTAAAAATTTTTTGAAAGATATCCCCCAGAAATACACACGAGGCATATGATATTCGAAATTATTCCGCAGAGATAGCATTCCGAAGGTAGAAACGTGTGGTACGTGGCAACAATTTGCAGTTTGCAATCCATTTTGGTGAAAGCAATCTCCAAAATGAATTCCTTTACACACATTGTTCAAGGGTATTCACGCAGCCCCTCTTCTCTACCACGTCTAGTCTCCTTCCTGCTCCTCCTGTCAAGTTCCTCTTATTATCTGCAGCAGCGACCACAGACGAGCCAAATGCGAGTTCAGGAGCCCCCAGCCTCAAACACAGGGACCTCACAGGTGGGGATGTCATGCATGCTTCAGATGGATGCGTTGTCTTGCTCGGGGAAAGGATCTTTCTCAGGAAAATGGGTGTCTGGACAACCATCCACACAAGGGGTATCGGAGAGAGCTTCCTGGCACTCACTTGCCACGCTCACAGTCGACTCGATGTCTCCCGGCTCGAACTGTGTTAGTAAATGCACCAACTATCCCTTTGCATCCAGCTGCTCTCCATGTGTTTTTCATCTTTTCATTGCTTTTTCTTTTTTTAAGTTTATTTATTTATTTAAAAAAATTTTTTTAACGTTTATTTTTTATTGAGAGACAGAGAGAGACAGGGCATGAGCAGGGGAGGGGCAGAAAGAGAAGGAGACACAGAACCGGAAGCAGGTTCCAGGCTCCGAGCCATCAGCACAGAGCCCGACGCGGGGCTCCAACTCACCAGCTGTGAGATCATGACCCGAGCTGAAGTCGGACGCTCAACTGACTGGGCCCCCCAGTGCCCTAAGTTTATTTATTTATTTTGAGAGAGAGAGAAAGAGAAAGAGAGAGAGCATGAGCAGGGGAGGGGTAGAGAGAGAAGGAGAGAGAATCCCAAGCAGGTTCCACACTGTCAGTGCAGAGCCTGACGTGGGGCTGGATCTCACAAGCCCCGAGATCATGACCTGAGCCAAAACCAAGAGCTGGATGCTTAACTGACTGAGCCCCCAGGCGCCCCCCATCGCTTATTCTTAATACAAAATACAGTTCACACATGAGTAATCCGTGGAAACCCGGTCATGAGACGAGGGGGGAGGACCAGCCCAGAGTTGCACGGCCTGCAGCACAGAAGAGCAGGCGGCCACCAGGGCACCGCATTGGGCACCAGGAAGCCCCTCGCTGCAGCGGCAAGGGGTTGGCGCTCCTGGTGAGGTCCCCGCCGACCATATAAAAATGCGATCTTGGAAAAGATGTGGTTTTGTTGGTGCTCATTGAGTATATTGTACTTTTTGCAATTTGGAGCCCAGCATCTCTGGGATCTCGATTATTTTAAGTCAATGCAACACAAACCTCTTATAATTAAAAAATACAATTTTGGCAGATTGGAAAACTGAAGAATCATGATGCAGTGCACTAAAGCAGCACTGCACGTGACAGACAGGATAGGACGGGAGCCCTTCTAACTCCTGTCTTCCCGGTAGGACCGTGCTAAAACAATTCTCACCAATTAAGCCCTTAATGAGCAAGATGTTATTTCTAAACTGCTTAGTTTTTAGGAGATCTTTCAAATGTACATATGCAACCATGACTGCTCGTCTTAGTTTATGAAAACCTGGTTTTCCTAAGTCTCTCGGGAATAACTGAATAGTTCTTATTGTATTTAAAAACTCTTATCTCTTAGGTGGAATTAATTAGAATTCCATAGAAAATTTTGGTGTCCGGTGTATCCTACTTTTAGTTCTAACTGTAAATTAGGACAAGATCATAATACTTTCTTTATTTCTTTAAAACCCTAATTTCCTTTTAAAAAAGGACAGTAGGACATATGTCACAGTATTATTGTGAGGATTAATAAGATACATACAAAGCACTCAGAGATGCACGGACACCATGATCGTTGTTTGAATGGCGCCTCCTCTGAGTCTGTGGTCCCTGTGACACGGGCACTTGAACCCACTCTGGTGTTGCCAGAGGACGGCCCTGCATGGGAGAGGTCCTTGGTCAAGGAATGAATGAATGAATGAATGAATGAATGGTACATATTTGTTTGTGCTGAACACGTAATGTCTGAAACGCTTTTACGTGATTTATGATACCTGCTGGTATTATCATCCCTAATTTACAGACAAAACCAGAATAAGATTGCAGACCTGACTTTTCTAGGGTCACAGGCTCTGGACAGCAGCCGTGGGGCTTTCCACAGGCACCGCGTGGGTCCCTCACTTAGCCCGCATCAGGGCGTGCGACTTCTTGTCGCCACCTTAATCCACAGGGTCAGCTAAGTAATTCAGCAAAGTCGACCTTAAATTAACTGGAGCGTTAGGAGGTCTAAGGCAGCTGTGAGATTGTTGACATATTTACTAAACCACGTAACTGGAAGTCTGTATACCCAACAAGCAATTCTGCCAAGCGCTGAGGCCTCTGAAATGTACCCTCCTAATGTATTCTGCAAGGGTTCCAGGATTGAAAACATTCTGCTACAGCCAAGAGCCCAAAATCACAGATGGGAAGGTTGCATTTTGAAGTTCGGTTCGCGCTTTATTTACGTGGCACACCCAGCCTGTGTCTTGATGTTCTGGGCCTTCGATGACCTCACTGAGAAACCCTAAACGGGCCAGCACTTCCCTTTAGCACTGTGGCTGCCTGTTGCCTCTCGGCAAGCTTCTCATTTAGTCCGCAATCTGTGGGGAGCACAATGACACCAGCTGCCCTCGCCTCAACTTGCTTGTATCGTGGGTGGGAAGTTAAGGACAAAGCACAAACCGATGGAGGCCTTGTGTGGAAAGATGTGACCTTTCGGGGTTACAGCCTCACAGGAAGGAGCAGAGGGGCCCCGTGGACCCGGAGACCTTGCTCGCGGCTCCTCCTGCTGCATCTGTACCACGGGCTCCAGAAAGAGGTGCAAGAAGAAAACACTAAGTGTTTAAAATAAATTCTTAATTTCATCATTTAACGTTTTTTTTTCTTTGTGTTGTTTTATAATGAAAATTATATTGGAAACCACCCCAAAATAAACACATCTACAAGTAATCGGAGTGTGCAGTCAAAAAAATGTTTGGCCGCCACTGATCTGTTGGGTGAGAATTAATAATAAATACGTACCCTAACCGGTGTTAGCATCCAGTCCACACGCTGTGGCCGTGGCCACGTGGGCGGACGAGGGCGTTCTTCACCAGGAGCAGGCACACAGCCGCTCACGCTACGCTCCATCTGGAGAAATGCCATTTTTACTCTAAAAGCAAACCGGAAAGTCGTTTCGCTCAGGAGTGCTCTTTGGTTGTGTCTGTCTGTGGTGTTCCTCTCAGGGTGCTGCTGGACGGGGTCCCCGCCTGCAGAGCACGCCCGGGGGGCGTTCCCTTGCTCACTTGCAGCCTCACGCTCCTCGGCCGGCCACACCCCAGCTCCCCGCTCCCACTTTCCAGCTTGTGGCTTTTTCATCCCAAAACGTGGATGGCTTAGTCTCTGTAGCAGGTTTCTCAGGGCTCCTTCTCCTCATAGGCATTTATTGCCCAGACGACACACGTAGCGGTGACTTCCTCCTTTCTCTCCGCACCTGAGTGCTTTCTGTCCTGGAGGTTCCTCAAGGGCTCCTCAGCAGGGTTCACAAACCCTCGGGGAGCCTCCGGGTTCTGCAGTCCTGGGCCTTTCTGCACCTCCAATCAGCACTTGGAGCGTTAATTTTACTGCATTTATATGAAATTATGTTTACATATCTGGCTATATAAAATCACATTAGTCTTAATATTTTCAATACTAATTTATAATATAAACCTCGTGAAAGTGCAAAAGTCACGTGTAAATACAGATGTAAAGAGATATAAAAACGTGAAAATGTTAAAAAGGAGTTACCTTTGGTTAATGAAATTTATTTGTCCTTCTTTGGTATTTTGTTTATTTTCTACACATTTGAAAATGAAATACATTAACTTATAATCAATGACTGTAACAGTGAAAATAACTTGTAAAATGAAAACCAAATACATTGCACAGGGCATTCTTCCGGGTGGTCATTGAAAATCAAAAATCATTATGAGTGACTAATCTCAAGTATCTGGAAAAGAAATACTAGCAGAGGAAATTAGGACAAATTCTCACTTATTCGGAATGATTTGATAGATCCGTTTAATTCACAAATTTGAAGGTACAAATCCTAGAATCAGATTTGGTGGCCCTGACTTCCCACACGAGGAGACTGAGGCCAAGGCATCTGTCAACCGCACACGGGGTCCAGTCAGTGCTGCCTGGAACCAGCTGTCCCTGCACTGATGCTCTGGTGACCACACATCCAGGGGCGCCCGTCGTCTAACGGCACGCTCCTTCTCCCTGGATTTCTTCCACAGCCACCCACGCTGGGCTCCTCTGGGCACACACAGAGGACTGTCCCGGGGCAGATCCTGAGGCTCATCTGAGCTCAACGGGAGAGCACCAGGCAGACCAAGAAGGAGCAGACCGACGCCATGGGCCTTCCCTTGCCACCCTGGTTGGGCGCTCTCTCTAGAAGCTGAGTGTCTGTCAACCACAACCGTTCACCTGCCATGCCCACCTTCTCGGCACCCTCCGTGCCCGCATCAAATCTTCCTCGCCGAGCCTAGCTCAGCTTCCACCACTCCCCACACCGCCTGATCACTGATGTTTGCTATCGCTCGTACATGCCACATCCAACCTACTTCGTAAAGATGGCCAATGTGCGTTGGTGTGCTTTCTCGTGTCCTTGGCTGAGATACGATAACCACTCATGCCCCCTCCTGTGGAACGTCACCATGTACACCTCGTGACGTGCCCCTGGCCACCCCCTGCCCGCAGCAATTGCACCTTTGTGGACATCTGACCCAGAAAGAGTGGATCCCATTCTCTACCCCAGCATTTATGAGTGTTAACAAACAACTTATGCGCAAACAGGGGCAGTCCAGCCAGAAGGCCATGTAAATCTGGCCTTTTATGAATATCTGTTGAATGATCTCCATACCATGTAGCTGCATCTAGAAAGGAAAAACAGAGAAAAATGAGCCTATGCAATCTGCAATCTTGCCCTGCAATCAGATGAGGCAAACATAGGAAGAAGAAGAAAGAAAGAAAGAAAGAAAGAAAGAAAGAAAGAAAGAAAGAGGGAGAGAGGGAGAGAGAAGGAGGGAAAGGAAAGAAAAAACTCCCTGCTTGGTTCTGTCTAGCCAAGAGGTGAATATGCAAACACTACTGTGGTGAGTAAAGTGGTTTGTCAGGAACAGGGTGGGGGGGACAGTGACCACCTGGGGAGCCCGTAAAACCTACATTCATTCAATTTAATAACTTCCGGAACAGTCCATACACTATTGCCACCCACATGCCACAGATGGGCAAACAGCATGTGCCCTCTGGCTGTGGAAACAAAGTCCAGGGGTCTTGCCTTCCTCACGGTGTTCCCAGCCCCCGAACTGAGCCTGCTACACGGTTGGCACTCTACGTACGTGACGTCTTTGGCTGAGAGGGAGGGATTATTAATGTAGCAGAACTATGTTTGTATCCAGAAGAATGTACAGGTAAGAAGAAAATTGCCTTTGCTATAGAGGTATGATGGGAAAGCTGTTAAGAGTAAAGAAATACAAACTTAAGGTCTAACTTCACCAGGTTAAGTTATAAACTGTACAGTGCACACATTTTAAAGACAAAGTTTAAAGATAAGTTTGGACATTTGTATATGCCCAGGTAACCCCATCTCAAAGAGACATGGGATATATCCCTCACCCCAAAAAGTTCCTGTTCTTTTTTCCACTCAATCTCACCACGGAAACAGTGCTACTTTGGTTTCTAACACTGAAATCTACGGGTCCATTCTTGAATTTTATATAAACACAATTATACAACATAAGGTCTTTTTGTCTGGTTTCTTTTATTTAACACAGTGTCTGTAAAAGTCACCCACGAATGCTGCCTATGCCAGTACTTTGCTCCCTTTACTTACGGGGAAGTGTGTTTCACTTACTTGCTTGTTGATGGAATTTTCATGTGTTTTGGGCTATTATGAGTACATTTGCTATGGATATTCTTTTACAAGTCGTTTGGAGGCCATGAATCTTCATTTCTCTTTAGTCAATATCTGTGAAAGGAGTCAGCCATAATGTAGGTGCATGCTGACTTCTATGAACTTACTAAACCCGGGGCATCCGGGTGGCTCAGTCAGTTCAACGACCGACTTCGGCTCAGGCCATGATCTCACAGTCCATGGGTTCGAGCCCCGCATCGGGCTCTGTGCTGACAGCTCGGAGCCTGAGCTGCTTCGGAGTCTGTGTCTCCCTCTCTCTCTGCCCCTCCCCTGCTCACGCTCTGTCTCTCTCTCTCTCAAAAATAAATAAAGACATTAAAAAGAAAAAAGAACTTACTAGACCCTTTTGCAAAGTGGTTGGACCGTTTCAGCCTTCCACCAGAGACGTGTGGCTGTCCCATTTCTCGGCGCCCGTGCCACACTAGCTGTCGTCAGCTTTTTTAGCTCACCCACCCCAGGTGCAGTGTCTTCTCTGTGGCTTGTCAGTGTTTCCCCCATCTTCTGTTGGCCCAGGAGAGTCACACAATGGGGAAAAGGGGTCCTCTGCCCAGAGGGAAGTCCCCCAAGTCCTCGTGAAGAAAGATATTCATGAATCTGAGCAGGAGGGGGCCGGCGTCAGGAGCCATGGTGGGGTGACGGCATGGCCGTTATCTCGGCTGAGAGATTGGAAGGAAGCAGGACAGAGGTGGGTCCCAACCTAGAACCTTCTTCTTTCTGCAGAATAGCTCTTCAGTCAATACTGAAGAACGACTAAGCACTGAATTTCTGAGAAGTGGAAATTGTCTGCAATGAAAGCTGCTGAGATTGACTTATCTTGGCATTTTACTTTCCAAATTCCTTATCCAGGAATCTTCTTTTTTTAATCAAGAAAAGATTTTTAAGTTGACTTATTTGTTTTGAGAGCGAGTTCACACAAACTGGAGAGAGGCAGAGAGAGGGAGAGAGAGGGAGAATCCCACGCAGGCTCCACACTGTCAGCGCAGGCCCCGACACAGGGCTCAGACCCACGAACAGCGAGATTGTGACTTGAGCGGAAAGAGTTGACGCTCAACTGGCTGAGCCACCCAGGTGCCTCTTATCCAGGAATCTTCCGTCACTTATCTCCTCAGTAAAGTAGAATGACAGCCTACAAAAAGAACATCTTTTTAAAATTCATTACCATTTGCATTTGCGATAGATGTAGAATGTATGTAAATTTGTGGACGGTTGATATGTCAATAAGGGACATGCCAATGCCCAGGTGACAGTCTTACTGCCGACAAGTAGCAGATCCTGATTTTATGTGAAATTTGTCAGCGCCCTCAAGGAGGTACTTCAGACATTGGGCATCGGCCACAGAACGTGGAAGCCGGAGACGGAGGCCAACGCGGTGCCGGTGGCCCCATCGCTCAAGACAGTATCACCCCCTCTGCTGGTTCCGGTGGAGGCAGTATGACCGTGTGGACAAAAGGATGACGGTGCCCAGCGTTATGTCCTAGGCGTACGGTGGGGCTCGGAGACCTAAAGACAGTGGCGTCAACAAAATCCCCTGAGGCTTCCGGAGGGCCCCGTCTCTGCTCCCACCTGATTGCAGCAATCAGGAAAGAGAATTGTAGAGAAGGAAAGCAAACAGGGAAGAGCCTGATGCAAGAAAAAGACAAGCAACTTAAGTCTCTGCAGATGAGAGTCCAGGTGAGTGTCTCAGGCAAGTGCCCCAGGTGAGTGTCCCAGGCGAGTGTCCCAGGTGAA
>NW_026057579.1:39452444-39470404 GCF_023721935.1 Panthera uncia
CAGGCAAGTGCCCCAGGTGAGTGTCCCAGGCGAGTGTCCCAGGTGAATGTCCAGGTGAGTGTCTCAGATGAATGTCAGGTGAGCGTCCCAGGCAAGTGTCCCAGGTGAGTGTGTCAGTGAGGGTCCCGGTGAGTGTCCCAAGGTGAGCCATCCATCTTGCAGAACATCACAGTCACATTCTCCAGTCGGTTCAGTCACTAACTGTGGATAAAGGCCTAGCAGTCAGCCTACGAACAGCATGTTTTAGATTAATGGCAAATTTCTAACCTAATAAATAAATACTGGTTAACTACTGTGCATTTGATTTTCAAGAAAGCCCTTCGTCAGCTGCAGTTATGTCAGCACTTTGTCTGTCTCCTGCGCCTGCACGTGGGGCCACCAAAGCCTTCATCAGCTTTGGTGCCAGATAGAGACTCAGCTCCCAGGGGTCAGCTCCCTCTCACCTACGAGAGAGAAGGACAGCGAGGGAGGCCGGACACACACTAACAGCTGCTGCCCCTGCTTCTGCTCTTGTGCATGTGGCTTCACCCGTCACGTTTCGTATTCTGTCGTAGTCCCATTTAACAAAGTACAGATTTATTTTTTAACAGTTTTCAGCAAGTGACCCTAGTTGTTAAGCCGACAAAAAAATTCATCTGCTACTTTCACATTTTTATAATGTTTACTGTATTTTTGAGAGAAAGAGTGTGTGCAGAGTAGGGGCAAAGAGAGAGGAGGACAGAGGATCCAAAGCAGAGATACAAAGCAGAGAGGACAGAAAAGAGCCCGAGGCAGGGCTTGAACTCACGAACCCGTGAGATCATGACCTGAGAGTCACCCTAAGAGTCGGATGCTCAACCTACTGAGCCGCCCAGACACCCCTACTGTCACATTTTTTATCTCTTTATTTATTTTTAAGTCTTTCTTTAAAGTTTATTTATTTATTTTGGGAGAGAAAGAGAGAGAGAGAGAGAGAGAGAGAGAGAGAGAACGAGTGGGGGAAGGGCAGAGAGAGGGGGAGACAGGATCCAAGGCAGGTTCTGTGCTGTTACCAGAGAGCCTGACGTGGGGCTCGAACCCACAGACTGTGAGATCATGACCTGAGCCCAAGTTGGACACTTAACTGACTGAGTCATCCAGGTGCCCCGTACATTTCTTCTCTCTTTAGACTCCAACGTCATCTTTTCAGCCTTGGCTGTAAAATGAAACCAATGAAAAATGTGGGAGTATCACAGATGCTGACTATAAACCATTGCACTTAGATTATATCAGTATTTTATTCATTGTCTTCCGGTGTTTACAGAGACTATGCTACGTACAGTGAAGTCAGAGAGAAATTGCCTTTTTCTACCTGTTTTCACGGCCCTGTTTCATGTTTTCCACGGAGAAGCAGCCTGTGTTCTGGCCACTGCAGGAGGCAGCATGCCAACTTCTGGAGACTCCTGATAAGTAAGTCACGGTTATGGCCCCTTGGGAGCATAATAACCATAAAACTAACTATAGATGAATTTACTAGATTTGCATCTTTTTTATTATGCACTTATGTGGACTGCATACTTACTAAGCCCTCAGATGTTAGATTAATTAGGTTACGTTGGGATAAGACCAACAATTGCCAACTCCAAGGACGTGGTTCTCTGACAGGAATTTGCTCGAGCGGGCTGGGCCTGTCATCAGGAAGCCCATTTTTGGTAAAGACCGAGTTGTGCGATGGCTAGTGGAGTCCCATCAGCTGGAATATGAAATGAAATGACTTGAAACTCATTCCATCGTCTGTGAGATACAGTCTTGGATGTAACTCACACTGGGGAAAGGACATAAACCTTTTATTAACTCAGTGTAACACAAACTCGGCTTGTTACTGGTTTTGCAATATAATGAGAATTCATACTCGGTACAATAAGCCTATTTTACAGCTATAAGAAGATTCCTGGTGGGAAGACAGTTTTTAATTAGATAAAATAGAAAACAGACCCTCTACCGCCCTCCCTGCATTCTCCTTGGCATCAGCTTTGCGCTCACAGGTGCCGTGCAGAGCAGGGGTGTTATCTGTAGAAGGCAGGGTGAGGGTGAGGCGGGTCAAGTGTGGCATGAACTTGGGGCACCAAGCGCTGGCCATGCTCTTATGGCATCAAAATTGAATCGTTTTTCAAGCTCTATAAAAACCACTCATTTATGTGCATTTTCCTCCAAAGAATGTTTCCCCCCTTGGGTAGTCATGGATTTTGTCCAAGGCAAAATTATGTTTAAAAATTTATGTCCACCAATAAACCAAACTTACTTTGGAAATGCACATCAACCAGAGTGGTAATATTCTGCTGGAGACAAGACAGCGTAGGCCTCTTGTAAACGAGCCAGACAGGTCTGCCGCGTTCATTCCCCGCTTCTCTAGTCCTTGCCTCTTTGTCTCAACAGCCCATCCCCTGAAAAAATCAGGACTATCTCTCAACAAGACTTGCCTTGAGTCAGAGGCAGGATATCCGGAGGCCAGAATGACCTTCATGTGACACGCTCTGAGGGTCCCCACACACTGTCCCGGGCAACAGACCTGGCAACTTCTCATTCTTAAAGGCCTCCAGCCCACTTCCTTGGGTAGATGAACTTTAGCAAAGGAGCAGGACTTCGAACACTTGCTTCTGAAGAGATTTGGGTATTTGTACACAGAGGTTAGGAAACGTGGGACAGGGGTTATGGGACCGTAAGCATTTAGGGAACTTTGGTGCACTGAGTGAACCCAAATGTGCGATGAAAATACTGAAAATGAAAGCACCAGGAAGCAGTGTGGACGTCAGGTGGCTGCGGACACATTTTTCTTTCAGAGCGTGGATCTCGCCATTCCTGTGTCCACGCTGGTTAAGTGAGGATCACTGAGATTGATAACTCACCATCTCAGGATAAGTGATAGAAGCAGAAGGTGAATCATCCCCAGAGGACCCCAAAGCTGGTGCTATCCCCCAGAAGGCTAGTGCGGTCTCAGAGCAGGAGAGCGGAGGGTGCTCTCGGGTCGGGAAAGGCCCACTCTCCATCTCGATTCTGCTATACCTCCTGGGGGCTGTTGTCGCATCATCTTCAGGGTGGGGGGGGCACCTCCTTTGCGGTGGGAAGCAGAGCTGAAATGCACATGTGGGTGTGCCAGGAAGCTCCTGGGGGAACACGGGCCCCCACCCAGCCACGGCTGCCTCCCCCCTGCTGCCACTCCAGGACAGGGTCCTCGGCCAGGAGTGAAGGTGTGGAGGCCCCTGGAGGGGCTTTGCCCTGGAAATGCTGGAACGAGGCCAGTGCAGAGGAAACGTGAGGTTCTCCAGCCCATGTGCACATCCACAAGGGAGGGTTTGGGGTCCCGCTGGTCTGGGTTCAAACCCTGGCCCTGCTATGGATGAAACAGGTGATCCAGACTGAGCCACTAGAACTCTGCAGACCTCCGCAGTCCTCCTCAGTCAGAAAAGCATCCTGTACATCCTAGGCACTTACAGAGCCCAATCAGAGTTGTTCTAAACAAGAACACAGCAGTTTTCACAGAGCTGGTGAGCCTAGAATGTTAAACAGACGCTAATTGTTATTTTTTTTAATCTTTATTTTTGAGAGAGAGAGAGAGACAGAGTGTGAGTGGGGGAGGGGCACAGAGAAAGGGAGACACAGAATCAGAAGCAGGCTCCAGGCTCTGAGCTGTCAGCACAGAGCCCGACGTGGGGAACTCATGGGACTGTGAGATCATGACCTGAGCCGAAGTCGGACGCTCAGCCGATTGAGCCACCCACCCAGGCTCCCCAACAGACGCTAATTGTTATTATTCATTTAAAAATATTTCTTATCACTGAACTTAACTTAGAGAGGAGGACAGCAGGTGCCTCCTGTCCCTGACAATGGGGAGCCCAAAGGCCCAGAGAGGGGAGGGTGGGAGCGGCTGTGAGGCTCCTGCTGGGGGGGGGGGGCACCTCCCGCTTGCACTCACCACTTGCACAGGTGCATGGGGGGCGTCTAAGTCTATTTTGCAGACATGATCTGTTACCACAGAACTATTCTTGTTACTTTTATGACACTGACGTTCTCCTGAGTATTTCCTAGAAGAATTTCACTAAACCATCAGGAAGACTAGCGGGAAATGCCCGCCCACTCTCTGAGCAACAGGAAATGAGTTATCATAGTGGTTTTTAAGTTGGCCATAAGTGTGGGGTCTGTTTTGAAAAGATGCACAACTAAAGACAAAACGATTCACTTGAAATTGTAAAATAATGTACATGGTTTCCTAATTACCTTCGCCGTTGCCTCAATCAATTTGTCTTATGTGTGCACTTTGAGAAAAGTCACTTGAGCAAGGACAAACGAGGAGTTTTGAACACACGGTATGAATTAGAAGCCTGAAAAGAGGCTGCACGGAACTGACCCAGGTTAGGCACCGACGGTCCCTCCAAGGCCCCGGAACTGATTTGGCACAGGAGGAATTTGCACACACACACTCTACAGCGTGGGGCACAACCACATGGCCGATGAGTGCCCGAGAGCAGTGCCTCCCAGCCTGAGTGTGCCCTGGATGGTCAGCTGTCCCAGCACACCGTGGCCTCTGACTGAGCACACCCAGCCTGTCCCACCGTGTCCCCAGGAGCACTGTCCCACTGCATCCCTGGGGGAGCACAGTCCCACTGACCTAGATTGCAGGTGATGGAGACTCTGTAAGACCCTTTTCTAAGATGGTGAGTGGTATTTTCTGCATCACAATCAGCCGCCAGTCCAGTAACAGCTTTCCCTGTGGCCTCCCCTCTAATTCAGTCCCGTTGGGTTGGTGGGAGGGGCAAACAACATCCCTGCTCACGGAGCATCCATGGCCTTTTGCTCTGAGCCTGGCCCTCTGGTGGCGACACCATTCCCCAATGGGATCACCATAGCCCCCAGTAGGATCTTGGGATGAACTGCCTGGGCTCCAGTAGGGAACTAGAAGTCTCCTAGAGGACTTCCAGTCCCATGATATTTAATGAGTTGCTCGCCCCCATTTCTTCCAGCTGCCACCAGAACCCCATGCTTCTCTGTCTCATTAAGAATCTGATTAACAAAAACATTATATAATTTCCAGGTCAATTCAAAAACATACTGTCTTATTCCAGAAAGTCTCTATGTATTCGTCCCGATCATCAGAAAATTTCCCTAGATTTCCTTCTATCCGTCTTAAATCTTATAATGAGAAGGGCATTTGTATTCTGACCATAGCAGTGCCCCCTGGTATTCCAGGTTCCTGTAGGGAAAACATGCCTGCCATATTTCCAAGGGGCCTGGATTAGGTGGGCAGCAGGGAGCAGAAGTGCGTGTTTTAAAACCTGGATATATGGGTTGAGGACTCGAGGAGGAGGCTGACGTGGAAGGCTTCCCTTCCTCCCTCTCTAGGTCTGCTGTGGGCACAGGGAAGGGGCCTCTAATGGGTTCCCCTCCTGATCGCTGGACCTTGGAAGGGGCTGCAATAAACCAGGCTGCCCTTGCATTGCATGCACATGTCCCGAGTTTCTCTTAAAGCCCAAAAACATTGAATGTAGGGGACTTCCCCCACTTCCCCTCACGTTTACAGAGTAAGTCCACTTGTAGGATGGTATTATAATCGATACTTCCCTCTGGCGGCCAGGTTTCCTCCTCCGATTTGTATTGGGGCCAAGTCTCGGTGCAAAAGAAAATGAGTTGTTTTTTCTTCAGGGTTTGTGGATCAAAATCCTGCCAATTTTTCAGAATGCATCCGAAAGGAGTATTGGCTCTGGTTGGGGAACTGCCCGTCTGTAGGATAAAGAGGAGAAGGTGTCCCTTATCTCCATGTCCGAGAGCCGGCCAGGAGAAGCCTCATCCTGGCCCCGAGTTCTGGCTGGCTACGTGATTGGCAGCCAAAAGCCCGGTCAGTCTCGAGGTTCTGGGAGTCGTCGCTATTACTAGGTCTGACCCTACCTCCTAGAGCTGACCTCGTCTCCTCCGATTTCTCATACATCTCTGTTTCCCGCTTCCGGGACTTTGGGGGTATCGACTGAGACCAAGCAAAACTTCCCTGGTTGTAGAAGGATACGCCGATTTGATTTTGGCCCAACAGTAATTAGCATAACGATAATAATGAAATTGCTTCTCTTTATAAATACATTTTAAAAGGCTGGTAAAAACCATTATTTGTAAGGATAAATTCAGCCTCTGGGGAGGCTAATGGGCCAAAATCTAGGTCCATTCCCTGCCTTTCTCGGCAATGCCCACATAGATATGTTCCGGCCACGTGGGCGTCCACTGTGTCTCCGCCGTAAAGTGTCTCCTGACGTTGCCCCAGGACCTCACACGGATGTGACTACGGAGTAAAGAGTAGACGATGGGGTGCCGGCCCACAGGCAAGGCAGGAGACAGTATTAAAAATGGAAACCAAGCTCATATCCATCCACGGGATGTCTAAGTAAACTCATGCACCCACATGAGGGAATGACGCGTCCACGGGGCCGCTGACAAGAATGAGCCGAAGGCCGTGGTCTCAGGTGGGCAACGTCTGTTACAGGTCTGAAGTGGAAAACAGCAAACGCTTACAGGTCAATGTTCAGAGCATCATCTCTTTTTGAACCAGAAGTACGTGTGGAGGGAGGCCAGAGCGCAAGTACAGATCTGAACACAGCACAGACAGGTTGGGAAGGTGCACGCCAACCACTAACCGCACTTATCACGGGAATCTAACTGGAGAAGGACACGGATGCCTGTGCCAAGTCTCTCATGGGGACACAGCACACAGCGCGGCTTCTCGGTGCTTCTCGGCTATGGCACATCCTGCCCCTGCACGGTGTTCAGCAGCATCCCGACCTCCACCCACTGACCAGTCGACCCCCTTCCACAGTGAGGACAAACAAAACCACGTCCAGACATTGGCCAATGTCCCGGGGGCAAAACGGCCTCCAGCTGAGCCCCACACATGCACATGTATCTGTGGGATCTTCTGTAATTTAAAAATAAAATGTAAGGTGGGCACCTGGGAGGCTCCGTCGGTTGAGCGTCTGACTTCAGCTCAGGTCATGATCTCACGGTTTGTGGATTTGAGCCCCGCGTCGGGCTCTGTGCTGACAGCTCAGAGCCTGGAGCTGCTTCGGATCCTGTGTCTCCCTCTCTCTCTGCCCCTCCTCTGCTCGTGCTCTGTCTCTCTCTGTCTCTCATAAACAAATGTTAAAAATAAAATGTAAGGTAGTGTGATAAATTCTAAATGTACAGAGGCACAAGGGGGAGGACATCAAACCCACCAACTTCCCTCCTTCTCTGTCTCTGTTTCTTCATCCCCCAAAACTGGGTAATGTGAAGTAATTCACAGAAATGGTAAGAAAATCGCTTGGCACGTAGCAGCCTCCTAAGGACCGCCAGTTCCTTTCTGCCCCTTGAATCTTGGGTCTGCCCACCCCCTGGTGCTCTCACTCCTCCTGGCTCCTGCTGGCACCAGGCACACAGTAGGTGTGCCGTGCATGTGCTGGTGGGGTCAGTGGGTGGAGTCGGGACAGCAGGAGGAAAGCCGGTGAGCTCATCACAAAGAGCAGAGCAGAGTGGTTTCTGGGAGATCACAACCTTGTGACTATAAGTAGAACGAATAGAGTGAACATTGAGGAGAAACTATGGTTGTTTTATTTATGGAAAAAGTGTCCCACAAAAATAGATGGGATGTTTAAAATTAGCACTAAGTAACAAGAATTTGCTAATTACCAGCATGAAATATTAAGTGGTCTGAAAGAACAACGAGGAGGGAATTACAAAGCAGAAATCACATCAACATCCAGAGGGGACACGTTAATAGACTTGCACTTTCCTATAAAGATGAATTACTAATTAAGGGTAGGTTGTAGGAGAGGCAGACGGGGTTCTGCGCTGGTGGCCAAGGCACAGCTTATGTAATCAGAAGTTCGTTGAGAGACTAGCTGCGTGATCAGGTTAGGACACACATTCCTATGCCTTCTCCCTACAAAAGAAAGTAATTTGGTCTGAATCTCTCAGGTGCAGGGGAAAGACTCTCATCTGTTTACAAAGTGAAATGGTGTGAGCCAGAGGCGGAAACGTAAGATAAGAACCCAAACGTAAAACTGTCGGCGACGGCACGCGAACACCCCTGCTTTACGGAGCTCCGGCAAACCTTCCGAAAGCAAGTCAGGAGTTGTGTCAGTTTATACGAAGAGCACGGCACACGTTGCCCCGCGACTTCCCCCACAGAAACAGACTCTGGGAAAGAGGTAGAAAAGCCGCAGGCTCCCCTTCCACACAGGCCCACGTGCCATTGCTTCCGTGTGGTGCGTAGCCCGGTGCGGGGCCAGCTGCCCAGGCTGAGAGCAGTCAGGAGCCCTCTGTAGCCGATCTGAAATAATCACACCAAGGAAAGGCAGGCTGCTATGTCCTTCCTACGTGTGCGCCGGGACTGCAGAGAATGTTAAGAATAAAACACTCGGGGCGCCTGCGTGGCTCAGTCGGTTAAGCATCCGACTTCGGCTCAGGTCATGATCTCACGGTCCGTGAGTTCGAGCCCCACGTCAGGCTCTGTGCTCACAGCTCAGAGCCTGGAGCCTGTTTCAGATTCTGTGTCTCCCTCTCTCTCTGACCCTCCCCCGTTCATGCTGTCTCTCCCTGTCTCAAAAATAAATAAACGTTAAAAAAAAAAATTAAAAAAAAAAAAAAAAGAATAAAACACTCTTCTCCAAAAACGCTTTTTGCTAAGTTCTAAATAATTGCTGAGGTTACCGTTGAGTTTAATAATAAATGTAAACTTCAGATTAGCATATTATTATGTTCTCTTTCATAAATTGTTCTCACACGAATATTAATTCTGAGAACTCGCAGAATTGGCTCCTGTGCACGCAAACCCAGGGACACGTGTTCCTGCCTTTCCCGAGGCACGCTCGTCAGGACTGGATATTCCCCGCCTGGAATCCAGTGGGGCATCCCTGCGTTTAAGCAGCAGAGTCAGAGTAGGGATGGTGACCGTGGCTGTAGACACAAAAATAATAGAGAGCTGGGGTCTCTCTGTCTGACGATTGGAGGTTTTGTGTTTCAAATGGGAAACAGTGAAAAAACTGAACTTAAAAACGCGTGTGAGCTGCGAGGTGTAGTGTCTGTCTGGGAAGTGCGGGCTCTGACCAAGCAATGAAGCCCTTTCCTGATTTGAACAGTATCTTGAAAACTGACATTTTTTCTTTGCTGAGTATGAGATGCTGCTTTAAAACAAAAGAACAATTCAGAAAATAATCATTACCAGTGATGACTGCATGAATATTAACTCAGCGTGGTTGTGTGACAAGAGAGGCAGGCCGCCAAAGGGTCCCGAGCCTCGGCGCCCAGCGCACTGGGGTCAGCACCTCGGGACGCAGAGGACAGTCTCACAGGTGCACCCAAGCAGCCGGGGGTCAGGTGTCCATGGAACCTCGAGAGTGAACGGAGGGCGAGAGCAGAAGAGAAAACACGGAAACACAAAACGGGGAGCTGGATATTCCCCTACACTCTCAAAGGACACGTGTCTCCGTGTGCCTGTTACCTTAAAGCAAAATTAAATTGTAAGTAAGCATCCTAGTAAGAGGCCACGAAAGGATCAATTGCAAAGTTGTCTATGGAGAAAAAAGTGGTGAGCATTACATTAAATAATTCTTTAATAATTACATAATTCTTTCTAGAATTTCTACTTTTTAATTTACTATTGGTACATGATAATACTACAATTACAAATTTATATGTAACACAATCAATAGTTGTTTCTGTGACCCCTATTTTAAAGATTTTGTTATAAAAAATTAAAATATATACAAAAGTACAGATGAGGCGAGATCATGTCCGCAATCAGTAGAAATGTTCTCCCCCAAAAGGCACATTGAAGTCCTAACCTCCTGTGAATGTGACGTCGTCTGGAGAGGGGGGTCTTTGTGGATGTGATCCAGTTAAGACGCGGTCCTACTTGAGTGAGCGCTAACCCTGTGACCGGTGCCCTCATAAGAAGAGGGAAGTTTGGCCACAGAAGACACAGGGGAAACAACCCCTGAGGAGGGAGCAGAGGCCCTTGGGATGGGTGTGCGAGCCGAGGAGAACACCGGTGCTGGAGACCGACCTGAGCCTCTCCCCCCAGAGCCCCCGAAGGAACCAACCTCTGACCCCTGGCTTTCTGACGCCAGCCTCCAGAGCTGTGGGAGGACACGTTTCTGTTGTTTTAAGACACCTACTTGGTGATTTCTTACCGCAGTCGTGGGAAACCGATACAATAACTGACATTTGTCTACAAAGTGCAGGGGAAGGAGGGTTACAGATAAGATGGGGTGAGTTATGAATTAGTAACTCCTGATACGCTGCGTGATACGCTCTCAGGAAAGCAACATATGATTCGCCACTTGGTTGTTTTTTTGTTTTCAAAACAAGCGAAATAAGCACTTTTTTCTCCTTGCTTTTTTCCTTAACATGCACTGGAGATATTTCTCATTCGTTTTTAACTGCACCTTACTTAGTCCCTTGTGGTGAAACACCAGGCCTCCTTTCTTCGGTCAGGCTCGTGATGGTCACTGGGCTGTGTTTCCAGTGTGTCTGCTTCCTTGGGCTGCCTTGTGAAGGGTGTGGACTGTGTCCCCCAGGATCTTGCTTGAGGGGCCAGATCCCTGGAAGCAGAACGGCTTTGTCTGGTAATAAACGATTTGGTGTTTTGCTGGACGCGGCAGACTTCCTGCAGCCTTCCACCATCAGTGCGAAGGGCGCCTTCTCGGATCACCAGCAGCGCATTAATCTTTTCGGGTGAATGATTGTATTCTAGTTTAGTTTTAATTTGTGCTCTCCTCCAATGAATGAGGTTTAACATTGAGAAGCCACGTAATTTCCTCCTCTGCGAACAGTCTGTTCATACACCTAAGTGTGTTTTCCTAGGTCATTGCTCTTTATGTCCTGTGTTTTTAGCAGTCCTTATATTTGGGGAGTATCAATGCTTTCTGTGTAATGTAAGTCGTAAATATTTCCCCAGTTTGTCATTACAGCATGTTTTTACCCGGCAAGCAGCTTTAATGGAATCACATTTCCCTACTGCTTCTGTATTTGGCACATAAATTATAAAGTAAGTCACCGTGCTTTCTCGTAGTGTTGTAGGAGTCTATCCCCTAAATCTGGTCCATTGGAACTGATCTGGGTACACGGTGGGAGAAAGGGTCCAGGCTTATCTTTTTATGCAAACATGTCCCTATTCTCAACTGGAGGTGGACTACAGCTGCCATCCCCTGCAGACGTCCTGCAGCCTCGGTCCTCGGGGGCACCGGGCCAGCACCCCTTGCCAGCTGGCTGGAAACGCAGATGCTCAGTGCCACCCAGACACTCGGAAGATTCTGCGGTTAGAACAGCAGATTCAGGCTTGAGAAGGACCGATGTTAAAAACATAGTTTACCTTTCTTTCTGAGTTTTTTTCCTGAAAGAATAGACAGATTTAAAAACATTAATTTCCGTTAACCCGGCCATACGGGTACCCCACACTCACACACTTGAAATTTTGGGGGCCCTACCACGGCTTTACGGGGGGATTTTAGTGTGTGTGGGGAAGTTAGAGTGGCAACGGATGAGCCACTCAACACAAGGATGACAAAATCCTCAGTGAGCGTGAAACCACGTGCGCTGCTCTGACCGCCACACCCCTACAAGTCCAGATCACCCTGTCCTAATTATTTAGCTTTGTTTCAGTTTCTGTGTTTAACTTTTCAAAGGCGCTATACGGTAACCAGGATCACGTGACAATGGGTCCCACCTCACACACACCCTCCTCCACTGATGCAAATATGACATTGTCTAATATATAAAATGATCTCTGTGCCCTCCTTTCAAACTCTGAGGTCATCATTACAAACGATGACAATTCATGTTTCCACAAGCAGTTCTCTTTAATTTGTTTCCTTACAAATTATGCCAGAATTTCTAGGAGTAGCAACTGGAAAACGTAGTGTGAACACATTCGATTCCACACTGTAAAGCTCACCCGTTTTCCAGAGGGGCTGTGCCAGCCGAGAGCCTGAGACAGCTGCACACGGCCACCTGCAGCTGACGCCCCGCTCAGCCCGGCCGGTGACTGCCCATCCTGGTGTGAGGGGACACCCGTCACCTCGTCCGAATCACCCTGATGAACACGCTCATCTGTGAAGCGGCCAGTCTGGCCTCTGCCCGTTCTTGTCTTTCACTCATTTGGTTGTTGTCCTTTAGTTGGTTTGTGGAGCCCTTTACACATTTTAGATACTAATTCTTCACACGTTAGATATTCTCATGGTTTGCAGGTGTGTTTTTATCGTCTTTATGTGTTTTATGAGGATTGGTAGCTTTTAACTTTGATGGAGTTGAATTTATCAACTTTCTGTATAATTTCCAGTGTTTTTGTCATGCCAGAGACCTCCTTCTCTAACCTGGGTCATAAAACACTCCCCTGTACACATTTATTTATTTAAAGTTTATTTATTTGAGAGAGACAGACACAGTGTGAGTCGGGGAGGGGCAGAGAGAGGGGAGAGAGAATCCCAAGCAGGCTCCACACTGTCAGCACAAGCCCGACGTGGGCTCGAACTCACAAGCCACAAGATCATGACCTGAGCTGAATCCAAAAGTCAGACGCTTAACAGGCTGAGCCACGCAGGTGCCCCTGCTTTTATTTTTAAAATGTCAGTGGTTACATTTACATTTAAATCGCTATCTGGATTTCTTTCGTTGAATGGTGCCGAATCTAGATTTATATTTTACTTCTCCAAACAGATTTTCGGTGCCTACCCCTGAAATAACACACTTAACCCCCCTCTGTTTCCCCGGTGACTCTCATCATGACTCTCACAACCAGCCCCCGTGCAGGTGTGGTCGGCCTGCCATGCAGTGGCCTGAGCTCCTGTGGTTGTAAAGCTTGGTGGGATTTTTCACGTTCACTAGCTCAGAGCACATTGACAAGCGCTCTGATGATGCGAACTGTACCTTTCGTGACCATAATGTAGTGCTTCATTTATTTAGGCCTAATTAAAGTTATTTTCAGTGAGGTTTTAAGTTTTTCTCCATAATTAAAATGAAAAAAAATAATTTTTCATGTTGCTGTTGTAAATGATACAACTTTTACTGTTTTATAACTGTTCCTCATTACAGTAAGATTAATTTTCAACTGTTGGTCACATATCTAGCTCCCCTGCTATCACCCCTTCTCCATTCTCACCTTTGGGCATTTCTGCAATTACCCAGGTCAACAGCACAGAAATTCCAAGGGTCATGAAGGTCTTTCCAGACTGTTCTCCAAAAGCTCACATAGATTTTCACTCCTACCACCAACGACATGACCATATGTGGGATATTATCATTTATAAAGCATGAATTTAATTAACGAAAGAGGCACTAATTCTCCTGTGTGTGTTTCTGTGGTTGGGACGCTGGCTTCCTGGACTGCACCCGCCCTGCCAACGTGACCTCCTGCCCGAGGGCAAGGCCAGGCGTTCTGGCTCCGTCCCAACCTCCGCTTCCCTCTTTCCTCCGTGTTTTACCACAAAAGCAGAAGAAACCAGACTGTACCTTCCGCGCTCTGGCTGGAGACCTCAGCCTGCTTTCCCAGAGTGTGGAACACGCTTCCGCAGCCTTCTCTGCCCTCTGGTGCGGCCGCGTCCTCCCCCCTCCTCCCTGAGACCCTCGGAGTCCTTGCTCGTCCGTGCGCCCACTGACCATCTCTTTGGAATGTTCTGGGCTTTCTCTGCCATGTGCCCCAGACGCTTGAAGCCACTACCCGCTGCCCACCCGCAGCCTCGTCCACACTCGCAGGCCTGTGACCGCAGTAGCACTCCTCCCTGCTGCTGGACCTGGGATGGTTCGCTAAGGTAACAGGTCCACAGACCCGGGACTGAGAACGGGAGGGGACTGTTGTCTACGGAGCTGGAAGCAGGAGTGTGGAGGCAAGGCGCCACAGGGTCTAGGGAAGCACCTTCCTTGCCCAGCGGCTTCAAGGTGGTGCTGTCCTTGGCTCACAGCCGCCCCAACTTTGCTTTCGTGGCCACAGTCCTTCTCCCTGGTCTCCGCCTTCCTATAGGACCATACTGGATTAGGACCCACCTGATGGCCTTGTTGTCACTTCAGTCTCATGAGCAAAGACCCTCCTTGTTTCCAGGTTGGGTCCCAGTCCCAGCCCCCAGTCTCATGAGTGAGATATTTCTCAGGTGGTAAGAGGACATCTTTCCACCTGTTCTGCTCACTGGCATGGCTTCCAGCAACTACCCGTTCATATGCTTTACTCGTTTCCCTCTGGTAGTTTAAGCCTGGTTTATGTCAGAAAGTCTTGGGGCGCCTGGGTGGCTCAGTCGGTTAAGCATCCAACTTCGGCTCAGGTCAGGATCTCACGGTTTGTGAGTTTGAGCCCCGCGTCGGGCTCTGTGCTGATGGCTCGGAGCCTGGAGCCTGCTTCCGATTCTGTGTCTCCCTCTCTCTCTGCCCCTCCCCCACTTGCACTCTGTCTCTCTCTGTCTTTCAAAAAAATAAATGTTTTTTTAAAAAAAGTCTTCAGCTGTGAGTTTGAGGAAAGAGTTCGCTGCTTCTGAAAGCAGCTAGGTTATTATTTGGGGCTGGTTAACTCACAGCCTCCGCCTCACGGTTGGGCTCTGAGGTCCTGCACATCTCTGTCCTCTGCCATCACACTCACTTCTTGGAGGTCAGCTCCTGTCAGGTTCCAGAGCAGTTAGTTACAGGATGTCCAGGCCCCAGGGGTCGGCCAGAAGCATTAGCACGATGGAGGGATTAGCTCCCAGGGCTGGGGAGAAGTGCCGACTGAGCCTGTGGTCTGTGCAACCGTCCCCAAGAAATGCCTCAGCTGAGGACCCTTAGGAGGCTTCACAGAGCAGGTGCGTGAGGCGGTGCCTAAGCACGTGGCCAGCCGGGGCCCCTGACTGCAGCTCTCCCAGACACCACACCCCACGGCAAGTGCCTGTGGCTGGCCTGGAGCAGGTGTCTGTGTGCAGACGCTGCCTGAACCAGCCGCCGTGGCCTTGGCCGCTCTCATTGCACAAACGGTTCTGAACGGTGGGTGTGCTTGAGAAAATTGACGTAGAATTAAATTTTAATGTAGTCTAATTTATTGACTTTTCTTATCAGATTATTTCAAGTGTTACTGTTATATGTGTTTAGATTAAAAATGGTTTCATTCGTTCTATTTAATACTTCCATTTCCTTGAACTACTTGGGAATAATTTCAGCCTCAAGGAAAAGAAAACCCACCTGACAGTATGTTAAATACAGAGGGATTCTGGTTTCTTCCGGGAACAATCACCGTATTATTTCAGTTGTGCCGTCTCAGGCAGGTGTTTCTGTCCCTTCTATGACCAGAGCCCTCCCCTCTGCCCCTCAGTGTTGGGGGCTTTAAGAGTAAAACAAGGGGCGCCTGGGTGGCTCAGTCGGTTGAGCGTCCGACTTCAGCTCGGGTCACGATCTCGCGGTCCGTGAGTTCGAGCCCTGCGTCAGGCTCTGGGGTGATGGCTCAGAGCCTGGAGCCTGCTTCCGATTCTGTGTCTCCCTCTCTCTCTGACCCTCCCCTGTTCATGCTCTGTCTCTCTCTGTCTCAAAAATAAATAAAACGTTAAAAAAAAATTAAAAAAAAAAAAGAGTAAAACAAGAGGGTTTTGGACCCAGAGGACATTAAGCTCAGTGAAATGAGTCAGAGAAAGACAAACACCTAATGATCTCACTTATATGTGGAATCTAAAATAGAAAGTAGGAGCAGACTTGTGGATACAGAGAGCAAATTCTAAGTGCCACAGGGGAGGGCGTGGGGGAAGAAACACACACTCAAAGGTACAAACTCCCAGCTGTGAAAGAAATAGGTCATAGGGAAGAAAAGGAACAAAAAAGAATAAAACAAGAAGTTGCTGTTTTTCATGAATCGAAGCCCACATAATCCACGAAAAATTCTATTATCTTTTTATTTAATGAGAACTCCTGTTAGATATTCATAGCAGCTTACCTGACAAGTTTAGTTTTCCATGCAGTAAGGGTGTTTTTTTTTCTGTTTTCTTAGGGTTTTATTAACAGGTTGGGGTCACATCCTGGGCTGGCTGGGGACTCAAAGCACCCACACCTGTGGGTCCAGCGGAGCCCCCGTCACCCTCGTGGCTGTAGCTCAGACACAGGTGGGTGAGATGAAGTTTTGAGAGTGTAATAAACAGAGGGAGGTGTTTTGGCCAGAAAAGGGGAAACAAGGTGTGACGCCTTCTCCTTCCTCCTGTTTCGACTGGAGAAACCAGGTAAAGACACCAAAGTGCCGGCTCAGTTATGAGGAGCTGTTTTTCCTAGAACCCATCACCCCGGCCACCGGCACCACGTAAGACAAGCCGTGGGACACGCAATGAGGCGACCCCGCCTGGGACACAATGTTCCCGGCCGCTCACCTCACGCGCCGCAAGATAAATTGAGGAAGTGATTCTTCTCCCACGACGACAGCCCGGCCTCTGGTCGAGCGCATTCTCGTTTCCTGTTTACTCCGTGGCCTTCGTCACCTGCATCTGTCCCCGGCCGGTGCGGCAGAGTCTGCTTAGAGCTGCTCCGGGGACGCTTGATGGGAAACATTTTACTCTATTAAGGGATCCTGTCCCTTCACTCCAGGCTATTTTCCTTTCACTGATCAACTGTGTCCAATTAACCCAGCTCGTGCTTCCTTCCTGCGTCCCCTGGTGGCTGTGCCCGTGGCCCATGCACCTGTGCACTGGAGGAGGTCAGGGCGGCCTCGCTTCTGACCCGCCATGTGGTTCCCTTCCCGGCCCGTGCGGCTTCCTTGCTCCTCTCCTCACCAGCGCCAGACACGCTGCTTTCCTCTGTCTTCGCGGAGTGGAATTAAAATCCAAACAAAGATCTAGTGATGATTAGGGGCCACTTGTCACCGAGAGGGTGTCCTGAATGCAGCGGGTGCGTCTCTGCACCGCGGCCCGCCCGGTGACACGTCAGCAAGGGGCGTAGGAGAGGCTCCACCTGTGGTGCCGAAGCTGCCTGAGGACCTTCAGATTTCTGCAGGGCGGTGTGGGTGGACCCCAATGGCGGAGCCACCACGCCAGGACCGTGTGGCCCCCGCGGCACGCCAGAAGCCACCTCTCGCCGCGGGTTGGCAGGGTTTGCAAGCAGCCGGAGGAGGAGGTTACAAAACCCTGAACCGAGCCGGAGTCTGCAGGGCCTGCCCAGGCAGGACACGTGGGAGGGAGGCAGGCTCATGGTCAGGGAGCTTTGACCTCACTGTGCTGTGCTCGTGTGCGGTAGTCAGCTGGGGATGCCAACCTTGTCGTTCTGGCCTCCGGCTCATGGGATGCGGCTCAGAATATATCTGTTACTTTTCATCATTGGGTCTTCCTTCACGTGAGCACGTATGGGAGGCGCTTGTCCAGATGCCGCTGGGTCCCAGGCTCCCAAAGGGCCACCAAACCTCTCTCCACCCTCAACATTGTCTTCTCAGCTCTGCCTCTCGTGCACGACAGGCCCCTCCCCCCAGAACTGTCATCCCACTCAGCAGGGGTCGGGCTGAGGAGGGAGAGTTTTCTCCGGGGGGGGAGGGGGGTAAAGCACCCACTGAGGGGTCAGGTAGGTGGTGACGCGGCCCTTTCTCCAGCCTTCCTTCTGAGTTCTCCAGAACTCAAGACCAAAGGCTATTGTCCAAATAAAACGTAGCCCTGAAAAGTTCTCTAGCAGTCGGCAGGTAAACTGCATCAATTTACAAGTGAAGAAACAGTTTGGAAAGAGTAGATATACGTGTGGTAGACCCCCTCCAAGTAGGGTGCAGTTACAGGTATGACGGGTGAGGACGCGGGTGCAGGTGTGGACGCGGGTGCAGCTGTGGACGTGGGTGTAGGCCTTGACGCGGGTGTAGGTGTGGATGCGGATGTAGGTGTGGATGCGGGTGTAGGTGTGGACGCGGGTGTAGGTGTGGATGCGGATGTAGGTGTGGATGTGGGTGTAGGTGTGGATGCAGGTGTAGGTGTGGATGCAGGTGTAGGTGTGGACGCGGGTGCAGGTGTGGATGCGGGTGTAGGTGT
>NW_026057579.1:39470414-39522006 GCF_023721935.1 Panthera uncia
GTAGGTGTGGACGCGGGTGCAGGTGTGGATGCGGGTGTAGGTGTGGATGCGGGTGTAGGTGTGGAGGCGGGTGCAGGTGTGGACACGTGTATAGGTGTGGACGTAAGTAGAAGTAGATGAGATATGCCCAGACAGACCGAATCTCCTTGAGTTCCCCTGATAACCGCACACGGTTTGTGTCACCGGGTAAAAGTCACGCAGCGGGTAGGCGGGTCTGTGTGAGCGTGCGATTGTCTGTCTCCAGGCCCGGGAGCGTCCACCTCGCGGCACAGCTGCGCCTCCCTCAGACACACAGACGTAGTCAGGGCAACACTCCCCTTCCGTCTTTCGTTACAATCAAAGGCCCTCACTGCTGTGGAAATGTGTGTCTGGAGTGTGCCTAGAACCCCGTCCTGCACGGCTCTCCTCTCAGGGAGAAGAATGGACACACAGCCATTGAACTGAGAGCTAACTGTGAGGGACGGCCGTCGTGGGAAATGACGGAGGGAGACACCCTCGGATGGACAGAGGGCCAATTCCTGCAACCGTAAAACACGGTACCTGGGATTGCAAAACCAACTTAGCCTGTCGTGTCGGCCACGAAAAATGTGCCTCACGGACCTCCCAGCACAGCAACCCCGGGGCACGCACCCGGCCAGGCCCTCGCCGGCGCGTTCTGCAACCCACGGCCTTGCTTGGCGGAGGCCGTCAGTCCCACCGCTGCCCCAGCCGGGATGGCGCATCAGGCTCCGGAGGAAGACACTGGTCGGCTGCGGCTCAGGGTCCCCCACGGCACCGCGGAGCCTCCCCGGGACTCAGCCTCTGAGGGCTCGCTCTCCCAGACTTGGGACCCCTCCCAGTGGGGCGGCGTCTCCGCTGACGAAACCCCCGCACGCGTAATTGTCTCGGCATCTGCTTCCTGGGGAGCCCGCGCCGACACACAGGTGTAGGGCAGACGCGTGAATTACAGAGCGCGTGCAAATGTGCAGACCGTGGCGCTTGGGGCTGACGGTGGTGAGCCTGCAGCAAAGTGAGGGGCCCGTGTCGCCCGAGGACCCGGTGTGCAGGAGCTGAGCTGGGAAGGAGGAAACTCGGCGTCACTGGAGGCCAGGTAAGGAGAGCAGCAACTTTCACAGGAAAGACCAGGCGGGCGGAAAGCATACGGCCTTCCCCTCTAGGAGAGGCATCGCAAGGCGGTGGAAGCTGAATGAACTTGCTTGCTGGACAGACCCCAATGCAGACCACCCCAGGCTGACTCCTGAACTCCACAGCCCGTCCATGCAGCCCACAAGCCCTTGTCTGCATCCGTTCAATGTCCCGGGATTGCTGTGAACTCCACCATGACCTGTATCCGGAAGGTCTGTCTCAGCCACGAAACAGCCCTCCACAGAGACGTTTCCTCTTTTCCTGGCTGGAAGAACTCTCTGAACACCTACAGTTTCAGATACCCATGCAGACTCTGTGGCCTCTTGCTGTTTTGTACGTGATGGGCCTGGACTGGAAAAGCCCGGGGTCCTGGTCCGTTCGGTCTTAACCGAGCAGGACGAGGGAGCAGCTGATACACAGCAGACATTGATTCCTCGTGGTTCTGGAGGCTGGACGTCCAAGACCACCAGTGGGTTCCGTGTCTGGGGCGGGGTGGGCTGCCTCCTGGTTCATAGACACATCGTCTTGCAGTGTCTCTTTGTGGGGGAGGGCGGGGAGCTCTCAGGGTCTCTTCTACGAGAGCTGTGTGGGCTCTGCCCAGGCCCCTCCCAAAGACCCCAGCTCCTAGCACCATCATATGGCTGGGGGAGGCCAACACATGAATTTGGGGGGCTCAAACACTCATTCTATGACATTCTACCCTTGGCCCCAAACTCAAGCCCTGTTCACACGTGACATCCACTCATTCCACGCCTGCGGCCCCAAAGTCTTAATTCACTGCAGCATGCAGTGAAAGCATGTGGTGCAGACGTTCTGTCCACAGCATCCGGCTCCAAGTGCTCCCCGTCCTGTGGCAGGACTGGCAGAGGTCGCCCCAGCCACTCAGGAAAGCCCGGCCGTGGTGGGGACCGGTAATGGGGGCCAGAGCAGGGAGTATCCCCACTGCAAGGAGAGGACTGAGTTTCAAGCCCCAGTTTGCCTCAGATCAGAATGGAAGCAACCCTTTGAGACCCCGGACTGGCCAGAGGGGCTCCAAGGTGCCAGCACCACGTGCCGGCCTCAGCCCTAGGCCTCAGCCCCAGCTGCACGTGCCACAGAACTTCCCACGTGCTTTGGAGCACCTTTCTTTATTCGGCTTTCTGGGCCGTGTGCCCCTCAGGGCACAGATCTGGACGCACACGCTCTGTGTCCTAAGCACCTGTCACAAGTTCTAGAGACTAGCAGGTGCTCAGTGGAGTCACTGAAGGAACTAGCAGTTCCCGAGGACTCGAGTCCAGTTCCTTCAAGCTCTGCAAACCCACCCTCCCTTTTAGGGCCCGAGACGCCTGAAAGCATCTGTATAAACAGGGTCATGTTGTTACTTTTCACAAAAGTAATGAACTTCAGGCTTTAAAGTTTTATGGCTGGTGAAGTTTTAAATAGTTAAAAAGATTTTGCACAGTTTTAGATAAATATCCTCTGATAACAGTATATCTGGGTGGTATTCGACTAACGGGTAAATCACATGCGGTCAGATAGAAATCCAAATCTTCTAAGTCACATAATTACATTTCATTATTCTGGTGCGTTACTTGGTAATATGAGGACGTCCCCTGCTCGTGACTATTTAACCTAAGGAACTTTCGCTGAGTCTATTATGCACCAGGCGCTGCTCCAGGAGTTTGGGAAGACAGATGAACGGCATTGTCCCTGGCTTCAGGGAGCCTTGGCCATGAAAGGAGAACACACCATTGGCTGTGATCGCAGTGGGTCCCGTCCGAGCACAGACGACAACTACCTTCCCAGGTGTGCTGCGAGCACCTCACTGTGGGGCCGCTGGCGTTCATCTGTGAAGACACATCAGACAGTGACCTGCCTCCTCCCGTGTTCCCACTGAGCCCCTTGTTGTAAAACCCGTGGCACCACCCGCTGCTCGGTTCTGGGCTCTTCTGTTAGCCTGTGTGTACTAGAAGCTTTATAAGATTTGGAAAAAAGCACGATAGACTTTAACCTTCAGATGAAACTGTCCAGCACTGTGTCCTCAAAGTGTGTCATGTCAGGCATGGATAGGAATTCACGTACTTCCTCTCTACTGGCTCTTTCGGCCGTGCAATGACACAGACATGGAGTTGTGTTGGCAGTCGTGTAACCAGCACACCACAATAATGCCAGACGCCAGTAACGGGGCAGTGTGTGCGCTTGGGTAGAGGAGGGAAACCCTGCTTCCGCTCAGTTTTCACTCAAATTTTGAAATGCTTATTTTAAAAAGCCTAATTTTTTAAGAAAGAAAATTAGGGGTGCCTGGGTGGCTCAGTTGGTTGAGCATCTGACTCCTGATTTCAGTTCAGGTCATGACCCCAGGGCCATGGGATCGAGCCCTGCATCGGGCTCCACACCGAGCTTAAGATTCTCTCTCTCCCTTTCTCTCTGCCCCTCTCCCCTGCTCTCTCGCTCTCTCTCTAAAGTAAATAAAATGAAAAAATTCTTAATTAAAAAAATGAAAGGAAAACGGAAAATTAATAACCAATTCAACTGTGACACTCATTTAAGGCTTAAATCCAGCTAGTGTGTGGCTAACGGCTGAAAGACGGTTTGGGAGAGCTGGCCGAGGCTGTTACCCCTTCAGTTCAATGCCACAGTTGGCTGAGACATGCTGTTTGTAAGGTTTAGTTTCTTATAAAATCCCTTGGCTTCAGTAAATCAATTTATTTTAAAGGCAGTCTAGTGATAAGAAATTATGTACATTTTACATTCAAGATCCAGATTCCAATTTATATTAATAATTATCTGACTGGTGAGTGGGAGAAATAAATTTCTGATCTTTGCTTTTATTAGTCCATTTTGAATTTAGAGACCACGTTCAAGTTTCGCAAAGGTCAATAGAACCACTTTGCCACTGTGTTTCGTGGTTCGCGGAACATGTATTTTTTACAGGTCCGTTAGGCCTTCCACACCCAAAAGCTGCACATATTACCGGGAAATGATGGTCTGAGGTGCGGAAGCCTGGCAGTAAGCTCTGTGGCACATGCGTGGTACCATAGCAGCTGAGGAAAAGCAGCACAGAGATGATTTTGCAGCGGTTTAGGGGGACAACATACCGTGAAGAATAAGCCAAGAACACGCTTTCTCGAGATGGGTGTCTGTCCCGGGGAGGTGACACCCCAGTCACCCCAGTGCACGCGGGCTTGCACGGCAGTGTCCGGACTGTCTACACCTCCCCTTCCTGGCACACAGCCAGACTTCGAGTCCCAGCTACCCTTGCTTTGAGGCCTTGAGTGCAGCCACACAAGGGTTCCGGCCGGTGGGCTGAGTGGGGGCCGTGCCCACACCCCGAGCCTGGACAGCACATGCTCACAGTGACCCAGCTGCCTCCCCGCTGCCCGCGTATATTCTGCACAGAGCAGGACTCAGAAGACTCGAGGCCAGGGGATCGCAGATGCCTGGACAGCTGTGTGGACGGCTGTGCCGGGAAAATACACCCTGGGTTGTGGAGTCACTAAAGTTTTGGAACGGTGTCACGAGAGTGGCCTAAAGAAGAGCCAGAGGGTGTGTGGTAGCGAACCTGAAATGTGTTCAGGTCTTTCTCGGTCTTAACAATGGTCGCATGTATGTCTTGCAGCTCCAAAGGGTAGAATTAGGGCCAATATATAAATATTGCCAGGAAATGGATACTCACTACCGCTGTAGCCAGCGTAGGACTGAGTAAAAGGTAGGGAACATTCTAACAAGTTGGTCTCCTGACAGGGAAGTGTCCAGACAAAAGCCAAGTCCATGGCCGGCTGGAGGACTACTGCGGGTTAAATTACCAACATCGTGGACCCTGGGCCACAGGGGCTGCCTGGGAACCACCCTCGACAAAATGCTTGTCTATAGTCATGACGATGCTGACAGTTATAGATAGGCCCGCGAGCAGGTCCCTGCCCGGCATCCGGACCGCCTCCAGTGTCAGGTGCTAGACAACAGGTCCAGAAGGCTTGTGTCCACTCCCGTGCAGTGTGCCGGGAGCTGGGACAAAAGGCCAACATAACTGAAATAAAACTAAGCGATTCCAGAGAGGAGAGGCCGTTCTAGTCTGCCTCTGACCTCAAAGGCCATGGAATGTTCTAGAGAGAGGTCTGGCAGCAAGGACCCAGCGAGGCCTCAACGCCAAGAGTGATCTGGCCTCTCTTGGCCTCTCACCAGTAGGATAAATAGAAGTGCAATGCTCACCCTTCCATTTTGTGAACGTAAGCTGATGCCATACATGTGGACACACTTTGTAATCTGAAAACTCGTGCACACACGAGGCCCGGTAATTACCCTGTTACACCAAATTCCTGATGTGAAAGGTCTGTGTCGTTCACCCCTGAATCCATAGGGACTGGAAGAATTCTGGCCCACAGTGAGCACTCACAAAGTACTTTCCGACGTTAAATAAAGGATGAACGAGTAAGCAAACCAAGTTTTTCCCATTTTGAATTAGGTGGAGGTTCTGGTGACATGAAAACATGAGGCTCGTTCAGTGATAAGAATCCCCCCTTCTTGCTCCCTTGCTCCTAGACAGGCCCCTCAACACCAAAAGTCATTTAAACCACATCCAATTGCATGCTGTGTGCGGTGGTGCCTCTGGGCAAAAGTTTTTAATTTTCTTTGGTTTTGTGATTTTTGTTTCATGCTGATCTGAGTAATTCAGTGTCAAGAGACTATTCTCCAACAGGTCACAGTTCATGGAAAGGACGCAACGGACGGAATGGGAGAAGATATTTGCGAACAATGTATCAGATAAAGGGCTGATATCCAAAATCTATAAAGAACTCACCAAACTCCACACCCGAAAAACAAAGAATCCAGTGAAGAAATGGGCAAAAGACATGAAAAGACACTTCTCCAAAGAGGACCTCCAGATGGCCAACAGACACTTGAAAAGATGCTCATTGTCGCTCCTTATCAGGGAAATACAAATCGAAGCCACACTGAGATACCACCTCACGCTGGTCAGAGTGGCTAAAATGAACCAAGTCAGGAGATTGTAGATTCTGGTGAGGATATGGAGAAACGGGAACCCTCTTGCACTGTTGGTGAGAATGCAAACCGGTGCAGCCGCTCTGGAAAACAACGTAGAGGTTCCTCAAAAAATTAAAAACAGAAATACCCTATGACCCAGCAATAGCACTGCTAGGAATTTACCCGAGGGATACAGGAGTGCTGATGCAGAGGGGCACTTGCTCCCCAGTGTTTATAGCAGCACTCTCACCAATAGCCAAAGTACGGAAAGAGCCTAAATGGATAAAGAAGATGTGGTTTATGTATACAATGGAATACTACTTGGCAATGAGAAAGAATGAAATCTGGCCATTTGCAGCAACATGGATGGAACTGGAGGGTCTTATGCTAAGTGAAATAAGTCAGGCAGAGAAAGACAGATATCATATGTTTTCACTCATATGTGGAACTTGAGAAACTTAACAGAAGACCATGGGGGGGGAGGGGAAGGGGGAAAAATAGTTACAAACAGAGAGGGAGGGAGGCAAAACATAAGAGACCCTTAAATACAGAGAACAATCTGAGGGTTGATGGGGGGTGGGGGTGAGGGGCATTGAGGAGGGCACCTGTTCGGATGAGCAATGGGTGTTGTATGTATGCGATGAACTAGGGAATTTACCCCAAAACCCAAGAGCACATGTACACACTGTATGTTAGGCAGCTTGACAATAAATTATATTTAAGAAAATAGAATGTGTCTGGGTCCCTATGGCTGGAAGGTGGCTCCTGAACGTGACTCTTGGGTCTTTCACTTAAAGCTGTGCAGCCTTTTCTGGGGCACAAGTGTCTGACTCTTGGTTTTGGCTCAGGTCATGATCTCACAGTTTGTGGGTTCAAGCCCTGCACTGGGCTCTGTGCTGAAAGGATGGAGCCTGCTTGGGGTTCTCCCTCTCTCTCTGCCCCTCCCCTGCTCATGCTCTCTCTCCCTCTCTCAAAATTAATAAATAAACATTTAAAAAATATATTTAAAAAAACTGTGCAGCATTTTCAGACTTGAAAGCAAGTGCTTCAGAATTCGTTCTTATGACTCCCCCCGTCTCACGGGGGGCATGGAAGCCTTGTGGGGGTCATGGGGGTTATGCTCACTGACTACTTGTTTTCATTGTGAGCAGTAGCATTTTCGGAGAAGTTGAATATTCAAATGGAAACAACACAAGAAGCAGCAGGCAGGTCCTCTGGTTTCAGAGGAGTCATTGACGCATCCCAAGCTAGTCCCACCTGATGTGATTTCTCGAGGAACCAGCTGGCCATAGTCACAGGAACTGACTTTAAAAGTGAAAACCTGGGGCGCCTGGGTGGCTCAGTCGGTTAAGCGGCCGACTTCAGCTCAGGTCACAATCTCGCGGTCCGTGAGTTCGAGCCCCGAGTCGGGCTCTGTGCTGACAGCTCAGAGCCTGGAACCTGTTTCAGATTCTGTGTCTCCCTCTCTCTGACCCTCCCCCGTTCATGCTCTGTCTCTCTCTGTCTCAAAAATAAATAAACGTTAAAAAAAATTAAAAAAAAAAGTGAAAACCTTAGGGGACGCCTGGGTGGCTCAGTCGGTTGAGCGTCCGACTTCAGCCCAGGCCGTGATCTCACAGCTTGTGAGTTTGAGCCCCATGTCGGGCTCTGTGCTGACAGCTCGGATCCTGGAGCCTGCTTCTGATTCTGTGTCTCCCTCTCTCTCTGCCCCTCCCCCATGCATGCCCTGTCTCTCTCTCTCTCTCTCAAAAATAAATGATATTAAAAATTTTTTTTAAAAAGTCAAAACTTTAGTTAATTCTCTAGGGATTCTTACCATGGATGTCGAGGCAATTCTTTGAGGTCCCGGGGCAGTTGATGGAGCTTTTACAATTTTAAGTACTTATAGGATAAAAGCAGCAACAAAGACACAAACAGCAGAGGAAAACTAAATCTTGAATGATTAATGCAAATACAGGAAGAAGACAGAAAACCCAGATTTTCTCAGGGAACGCCACGGTCACCCACACAGGGCACTGCTCTCCAAGGACCACCGAGGGGTCTTGGGGCTTCATGACCTCACTTGCATGGTGTGCCCTAATTTACTTTTGAGTGTGTTCTCTCCCTACAGGGCCAAAGAAATCTTATAAAAGTCAGAGGAAAATGTTCCTCAACATTCCTTTGCATCCTGAAATAGTAAATTCTGTATACTATTCTTTCTATTGTGAGCTTTTAATGTTTTTCATTGTGAAATTTATGTATCCACATAAGCTACAATTTATACTTTTTGTCAGGGAGAAGACTCTATAACTCTGAGCAGAGAGAAAATGAACAAATGCAGGTATACTGTTTCCCAAAAAACAATAGTGACTGTAAGAAGATATGGTGGGTCCTGAAGGCACTGATCGTTACAATTCTGACCACGTGGGGAAACCCAGAGGACAGTTCTTACAAGCAGGACCCTCACAGCTTCAGACTCACGACCCTCAGGCGACGGACCCGTCTGCAATGTACCTACAACGCACCTGTTCCCAACAACTGTAAGACACGGCCAGTTGGAAAACCCCGAGACCCCAGTGCCTCCCCCAGTGTCCTCACCTCTACTAACCCGCTGCAGAGTCCCAGGCCCCTGGTGTCCGCGATCTCCAGGCACCCTTCACAGTTTTCTTTGCGGGTTTGTTTCTTTCTCTGCAAGCTGGCGCTGAGGTCTGAAACCTCATCCCTGGAGCGTCTGTCTTCTTGGCATTTGAGAACTGGTTTCCTGCTCTTCTCCGCAGAAAGCGCGCACTGTCCCCAGTTTCTTGTATGAAGCAGTGCTGTAGACCCAGATTCCTGGTCTTCCTGTGTCATATAACATTCAAGGCACCAAACGTGTGTATGTTTGGGACCAACCATGCCGCCTTATAAGGCTCCTGGAAGGATAACGTGTAGAGATGTGTATTTGGGTGCCGTGCGCACCTGTCCGGAGACGGGCAGGGCTGTGCGCACGTTCTGGGCGGCGTGGGCAGCGGCAGGGCTCTGGCGGGGAGGTTCTGCTGTGTGAGCTGCTCTAAATTGGCACAAAATCTCAAGAATCAAACTGCTCGAGACCCAGACAGGCTCAAAGAGGAGATCGGCAGTGGTCCGTGTGCACCAAAGCCCCACCGTCTGCCCCACCTATTAGGAAACCGTGTAAGATTTCTGCAGCTGTCAGTGACGAAGACGGAATTTCCCTGCAGAAAGGCAGGGTCATAGCTCAGAGGAGAACTGTTTTGATTTCGCAACAAAATAATATTCATGTCTTTCACTGGGTGTTCCTCGTTTAAATTTCTTAAAAAAAAAGTTTAGACTTTTAATGTTACGGCACGAATATGTGGGTGTGATCTAAGACCTGTTTTGCCAGAATTATTTATCCTATCTGTTCTTCTCCTGTAAGATTTGCTGAGGAACTTGTAGCTCTTAGGACATGGGCCCCAATTTGTCAGCCTGTCTCTTCTTCCTTTGCCCTCCTGTTCCCTGTCCCTGTCCATGCATCGCCTGTCCCTCATCACTCCAGTGCCTCTGCCGAGCCCCACGTATGCATGATTCTGGTGCATGTTTCGTCCTCCCTTCAGACACATTTGTCTTACACATAGAAACATTCATTCATTCATTTAACAAAGTATGTTCCATGAAGAAGAAAGAAAGGCATGTAGTCCCTGCTGTGACCTAAGACTCCTACAACGGTGACAGACCAGAAAACAAAGTAATAATAATAACAATGCCAACCATGCAAACAGAGACAGCCTTTGCACTGCCCCCTGCTAAGGAAGGGAAATGTCCAGTATTGCAGAGGACAGACGTCCAACAAAGACTTGGCTTAGGGACAGTTTAGAACAAGTAACACTTGAGCTAGATCAGAAAGGAAATAAAAACTTCGCAAACTCCAAGGCGGATCAGTGGTGTACTGGGCAGAATGGAAGGCATTTTTGAGGACGCAGATTTATGCAAATGCATGGTGTATTTCAGAATATAAAGAAGTTGGAATGAGTGGAATATAGTGAACTAGAGAAGCATTAGCTGAATCACACAAATTCCACCTGAAAGACCAAGATGAACTTTTACAAGAGAATCACTATCCAAGTTGTGACTTAGAAGATTCACTTAGGAGGCAAGCTGGTTGAGAAGGGGAGATCTCGGGTGGGCAGTGAGGGTGGCTGCACTTGTGGGGACAGAAGGCCTGCATCTCGTGTCAGTTGGGGCATTTGAGGGGGGCAATAAGGGGGAGGGCTGCATCAACGGGGGCTTGGAAAGTATTGGCAGGTTTCATATCTGATCTGTGTCCCAAGGAGCACGTCTGGGAGCAGGCAATACTGACCCCAGACCTTTTGGAGAAAACAAGGAAAGGAGACAAGAGGCGGCCTCTTCTCTTCCTAGGTGATTTTCCTAACTGCCCCGAGAAGCCCGAGACGAAACATCTGGTCACTGCTGGGTGCCGCAGCCATCAGCCTGATGTGACGGGGCCAGGATGCCCGTCTCACGGGCCTCTGGAAGGAGGCACCTCATTACCTGTGGAGCAAATGTCTGCTGGGGAAATGAGACAACGGGTGAAGTCCCTCCACGTTGTCTGCACACTCACAGGGACATCAGATGATGAGCCTCCAGTGTCTCAGGTGACTGAAGTGAGCACACCCACCTCAGGACTTAGGTCTTCTCTCTCTTGGGGCGTGCCTCACCCCCCTTCTCCTCTTTCACACCAGTTCCTGCACCTGTTGCTTTCCCCCGTGGACGTGGCTCTTGCCTTCACTTGCCCATCCCTCCCAGACTTAGGCGGGAGCCAAGGTGGCCCCTTCAGTCTCCATAAAATAGTGAAGTGTCCCGTGCAGCGGCCATGGAGGCCCCACGGGTAGACGTGATTCTGGGAGGGTGTTCGCGTGCTGTCAGACACACCCCAGACCCACCTCTTCTCTTCTGTCCTGAAAAGAGGTGAATTAAGCAGATGACCTCTATTTGTGTGAACTTCTCAGTTAAGAGGTTCCATTTACAAAGCAAATCAGGGGAAGGACATTTTTGCTGGACACCCTACTTTAT
The DNA here is from genome assembly GCF_023721935.1 of Panthera uncia. NCBI lineage: Eukaryota > Metazoa > Chordata > Mammalia > Carnivora > Felidae > Panthera > Panthera uncia. Next base: position 39,481,530 of record NW_026057579.1, read on the forward strand.
TTTAGATGACTTAATAAGCATTTTCCGTCCCGCATTAAAAACACTCTGTGAGGTAGATATTCTTGTCTTTATTTTGCAAATGTAGACAGTGAAATCAGTGAGGAAAGCAACACAAAATCAGAATTAAAACGTGAGAATATAGTAAGAATGGCGTTTGTACCAAAGCCTTTGAATTCACGTACAAAGCTTTCCCACTGAAAAGAGAACGGGTTGTCTTTCTACACTTCACATACAACACGGGTGTTGGTCAGGGGATGAAACAATCACAAAGCCCAAACTCAGCATGTGTGAAGGGACCATTTAAGACCAAGACCCTCAAACACATCCTGCGCCCTTTTACAAATGAGGTGCCCGGAAGATTCACAGCTGGTCATGAACTACTCCATCGGCAGCTTCTCCCTTCTCGATGAGAAAAAAAAGAAATACTTAGAAAAGTTGATGTGTGGGTAAAACACTTCAGGTGACAGAATCCCCTTTACAGCCAGCACCTCGGAAGAAAGTTCCAGAAAGCAGCACATCTGTGCGTTCTGCAGCAGTTCTGCGTCTCAGCAAAATCGTCATTTAAGTGCTATAAATACTAATGTCCCATTATTTTTAAAACTATGAGTTCTTCAGAGAGTGCTGTTGGCCATGGCCTCTCTTGGCAGGTACCACCCACCTTCTTACCCAGACACCCACTCAGCTTTCCGTTCAGTGATCACCCGATGGCAAGCCTGATGGGCTGGGCGCCAGTCAACAGGCAGAGGACCCTGAACAATCAGGGGGCCGCCTTGCGGGGGACGCAGGCAGCCAAGCAGTCCACATAGTGCTCTGACTCCGGGGTTGGATTGGATGGGAGACAGGAATCCATGAGAGAGCAGAATCCATTCTGTGGTGGCGGAGACAGCTTTCCGGAGGAGTTAGCGTCAGGACTTGACCTCCGAAGACAGACAGGACCCTGACGCCGAGGACCGGTGCCAGCACCACCAGGGAAGCTCCGTGTGGGAACACGCCGCTGCCTCTGGTGAATGGGAGCGGACCGCCCTGCACACGACAGCCAGAGAGGGAACGCTGTGGGAAAGGCAACACCGGCAGGACGGAGGGGCTTGGGAGTTGGGCGCAGCAACAAGCTTCGGGTCCCACAGCCAGGAGGGTGTGGACACGCTGGATGTGGGCTGTGAAGAGAAGCAGGGGAGGAACTTCTCAGGTTTTTAACACTGGTAGGCAAGGGAGTTGTTTTTTTATGTTTATTTTCATTTTACTGAAGTACAGTTGACACACAAGCTCTCTATTAAGATCGCAGGTACAGAAGAAAGTCCAAGAAACTCCATCTTGGACATCGTAATGAAGGGGCTACAGGATACTGAAGACCTGTTGGTGGGATCAGGCTTGGCATAATCCGAGGAGCTCTGAAGGGCTCTCCATCGGAGACATTTTCCTTATGAGTTTGCTTCATCAGCGACTTTCCGGGATCCATGAGATGGAACCACTTGAATTCAGTGGACACCTGATAGGGGTAGAAGACACCAACGTCTAGAAAGATCCCAGGGAACAGGCAGAACGGGCAGCTTCGGGACAACCCAACACACCAACCAACCTGTCATGATTCCATCCACCTTCACTATTTTCTTGAAAACCAAACATATTGATCACCTGCTATGGCAGATGCTTTAAAAATATCTATTCAATCTGTGTTACTTATTACCCATATTGTAGTTAATAACAGCATTTCCCCAAAATACAAGGATTGAGGTAACCTGCCCAAGGTCAACTAGGGGTGTGGCATAAAATGTAATTACCCCATACACAGACAAATACCCTTCGACCAAAAATTCTAATAATAATTTACAAGGGATTTTTTTTATGGTCGGTGACTTCTGTCCATGAACCACATGACCGTCTTTTGTGTCTTCCCTTCTAAAGTTAAGTCCTCTGTGTTCAAGCTGACATCTGTCGAGCTTCTGAAGAGATGGAGCTGTGTTTGGAAGGCTGCTCCATACTGCTGTGGTGGCTGTGAGCAGCCTAGCACTGGGAATTTTAACAGCCAGGATATGCCTGTGGAGGCTTCTCAAGGGTGAGAGAGCCCCCTTTACAGATGGTCAACTGGACCACACCAAGTGTTTATTAAAGGATTCTTCAGGGAGTTACTTCATCATTTGCCTACTTCATTCCATTTGAAGTTTTGAAATTTTAGGAAGTGTTTCCACAGGCAGACAGACTGTAGTCTCCTTCTCAATCCAACTTGTTTGACATTTCCAACAGTGACCTGGATTAGTAACAGGTGATATGATAAACCACAGATGCGTCACAACTGAGAAGAAAAGCACATTGTTAATAACTGAATCAGGATCCAGGTTATCCTTATAAGCTGCAGTTAGCTGAGAAAACATATTTGCTGTCATTAAGCCTGTGCATTTAGGACTCTCTGATGGTTCAAAACAACAACTTTTACAACAGGACAATCTGACGAATTCCACAAGCAGGGGTGCCTGGGGGGCTTAGTAGGTCGAGTGTTTGACTCTTGATTTTGGCTCACGTCGTGATCCCAGGGTCATGGGATTGAACCCCATATCGTGTTCCAAGCTGAGTGTGGAGCCTGCTTGGGATTCTTTATTCTTTCTCTGCCCCTCCCCCATGCTCACTCGCGCTCTCTCTCTCTCTCTCTCTCTCAGTCTCTCTCTCTCTCTCTCTCTCTCTCTCAAATAAAAAAAAGAAGAAAAAGGAATTGCACAATTAAAATTAAGAATTTGAACAATAGATATGACTATTAGCACTAAATTAAAAACATGAAAATTCTCAAGGTTTCCAAAGAGTGGTGGGCGCACAGAGTGTAACCAGCCAGCAGTAAAGCAGCATTTTGTTTTCTTGTGTGACTTCCTTTAGAAGTTAAATGTTGTCCACAATTTATATCATATGAAACATCAAATTAACAATCTGGAAAAATAATCACAGAAGCTATTCTGTCGAACCCTTTCCACATCCTCACGTAGCAGTTAGCTACCACCACATAAACTCAGAACTTAGTAACCTAAACACAGCTCTTATGTTGCTCTGAGTCTGCAGGTCAGCTGGAGCTCCCTGGAGGAGGGCAGACACACTCATGGGCCCAGTAGCCCATCACCTACAAAACCAGTCTTATTTTTAAATTCCAATTTATTTAAAGTAAAAAACCAAACCAAAAAAAAAAAAAAAAGCAAAACAGTTCACCCATTTCTCCCACAACCTCCATATCCCTCCTCTGGCAGCCACCAATCTGTTCTCTATATCTTATGAGGTTAGTTATATATATTAGAGTCCATTTATAAGAGAAATTATACAGTATCTGTCTTTGTCTGACTTATTTCACTAAACATAATGCCTTCAATGCCCATCTCTGTTGTCACAAATGGCAAGATCCCATTCCTTATGACTGAGCAATATTCCTGTGTGTGTGTGTGTGTGTGTGTGTGTGTGTGTGTGACATCTCCTTTACCCATTCATCTGTTGATGGACACTTAGGTTGACTATTATAAATAATGATGCAACAAACATAGGGGTGCATACTTCTTTTCAAAGTAGTGTTTTCATTTTCTTTGGACAAATATCCACACGTGGAATGGTTGGAACATCAAGTAGTTATATTTTTAATTTTTGAGGAAACTCCATGCTGTTTTCCACAGGGGCTGCAGCAACTTACATCCCCACCAACAGTGCATGAGCATTCTCTTGTCTCCGCATCCCACCAACACTTGTTACCTCTTATCTCTTTAATGATAGTTATTCTGACATAGTGTGGGGATATCTCATTGTAGTCTTGATTTGCATTTCCCTGATGATGAGTGATGTTGAGCATCTTTGTATATCCCTGCTGACCATCTGTATTTTTCTTTGGAAAAAGGTTTATTCAGATCTTCTGTCCAATTTTTAATTAGATTGTTTGTTGCTACTGAGTTGTTTAAGTTCTCTAGTCCCCTATCAGATATATTATTTGCAAATATTTTCTCTCATTAAGTAGGTTGCCTGTTCCTTTGCTTTTTTACTTTGATGTTCTGTCGCTTGTTTATTTTTGCTTTGGCTGTTGGTGTTAGATTAAAAAATCGTCACCAAGACCTACATCAAGAAGCTTACCATCTATGTTTCTTCTAGGTGTGTTATGGTTTCGGGTCTTATGTTCAAGTCTTAAATCCATTGTGAGTTGATTTTTGTGTACGGTGTTAAGACAGGGGTCCAGTTTCATTCTTTTGCATGTGGCTGTTCAATTTTCCAAACACCATTTACTGAAAAGACTGCCCTTTCCCCATATCCTTGGCTCCTTTGTTGTAGATTAATTGACCACCTGCACATGGGTTTATTTCTGAGTTCTCTACTCTGTTACATTGATCTATGTGTCTGTTTTTATGCCAATACTACATTGCTGTAGTTACTATAACTTTGTAATATAGTTTGAAACTGGAGAGCATGATGTCTCCGGCTTTGTTCTTCTTTCTCGAAATTGCTTTTGCTATTTGGGGTCTTTTATGTTTCCTTCCTTATAAATTTTAAGATTCTTTGTTCTATTTCTGGAAGAAATGCCATTGGAATTTTGATAGGGACTGCAATGATCTGCCTATTGCTTTGGGTAGTAGGGACATGTTAACAATATTAATTCTTCCAGTCCACGAGCATGGAGTGTCTTTCCACTTACTTGTGTCTTCTTCAGTTTCTTTCATGAGTGTCTTGTGGTTTCAATATACAGATCTTTCACCTCCTTGGTTAAATTTATTCCTGGATATTTTATTCTTTTTTGATGCAATTGAAAATGGGACTTAATTTCTCCTTCTGAAGTTTCATTATTAGTGTATAGAAATGCAACAGATTTTTGTGTATTGGTTTTGTATCCTGCAACTTTGCTGAATTCATTTAACAGTTCTAACAGTTTTGTTTTGTTTTGTTTAAACAGAAAGCTGTCTTGTTGATCTGGCTGGGTCCTCGCACATTGGCTGGCAGGGGCTGGTACAAGTCATGAAGCCAGTGACCCCCCACCCCCCACCAAAGCCCGTGCCGGGCTTTTCCACAGAGTGACCCCAAGGTACTGAGGAAAAAGAGAGAAGCATGTGAGGCCCGAGGCCGGCACAAGGTGCTCCTGTGTCCCCTGAGTCTAACGCCAGTCACAGGCCCTGAGTCCACAGGGGTTGACGAGACAGGGACGGATTTTTAGCTTCCATGGGAAGGGATGCAAAGCCATTGCAGGAGGAAAAGAGCTGGATAACGTTGCCAACTATCTACCATTTGTGAGGTTATTAAAACCAGTTCTAATAATAACAACCAGCATCATGAGTTCCACAGTCAGAATGGACCCAGTGACCACGCTGAGCTGTGTGTGCAAGTGCCCCAGGTGTGCACTCGTGGGCACTCTTACCACCTGCTTGCTCACCCCTCTCGAGAAATAAGAAATTTGAGAATCAGAAATTAAGCCGCTTGTCCATTACCATTCCGTCTTAATGCAAATAACTGTACCCTTTTTAAAATACTACCACAAACATATATAAATTTTATATATCCTGTATATAATGAGCTCAAAATGTATGTGGAATAAAAATGATAGATGAAGTAAACATGTAACAATTATTGTCTAAAGGTCTGTCACATAGTAAGCTTGGTCATTATTTCAAGAATATGGAGTCCACATGAAGAGACCGTAGACACACAGGGATGGGTTGACATGCTGGGAAGCTGGACAGCGGGCCCCGAGTTTCTGTCGTCACTCGGAGAGCGGAGAAAAATGTGTATGTGGCACGTCTGTGCTAGAACTTGGGGAAATGACACGTGTCGAGTCACAAGGACTCAGCTATGGCTCCACACGTGTACCGCGCATTTGCCCGTGGGAAACAGGTGTGGCCTTCCCAGTTTGCAACCAGCTTGCCTCAACGTATCCACACCTCCCTCTCCTGAAGAGCGTGTTCTGTGAGCAGAGGACCCCAACCTTAGAGCATATTTCGCTTTCTCGAGGAGCGGGTGGCCTCTAGGGTCACAGCTATGGGTGAGACTGACGTGAGTCTGCTTGCTCACTCTGAAACGTTACATGAAATGTTTTTCCTCTCAACCCAGCTGTACAATTAGGTGGATCAGGACCCCAATAAAAAACAGATGCTTCAGGAACAAGCTTTTCCTGGGAACGTAATTTCAAAGTCTGAAGCATGGATTATTTCCCCAAAGCAACGTGATTGTTGATCACATTTGGATTCCCAAGAACGTTGTTTAAAAGGCCTGCTGACAAAATAGATCCATGTATTTTGGCTGTGATCAGTGCCTCGTGAGACTGGCTTTCCTTCCACAGGGAGCACAGAGTCTGAATTGCACACATCTCCAGAGTTCCTCGGTCAAATTAATTCCATCCAGTTTACGTACATTGACCCACTAATTAAGATATTCATACACATTAGTTAACATATAATATTTTAGATATATGAAGTCTTACTGAGTTTTGTTTTCAGTTTCAATCTAAGATGCATTTTGGTTTTGTTGCTCAATCTGTTCTTACAGCAACACAGCCTTGTTGTAATACAACAGCTTTTTAATATTTTTAATATATTATAAGCAAACTCGGATATACTGTGCCTATTTTACACACAATTTTTACCTATTTTGTACACTCCTGGCCTTAAAATACGAACTTTAACAATAATTTCAAGAATCCACCTTTAGCAAAGACATGAAATGCTTATTTATCTGGAAACCTTATGAAAACCATGCAAGTGCTTGATAATAAATGTGAAACGCATATTTCACAATAAGAACTCTGCTGAGCTGACTATTTTCAGGTAGTAACCCATGAATCACATGCACAGATTCCAATGTCAGTGTCTAAGTTCTCCTCACCAAGAAACTGATGAAAATTTCCTGATTGGCTACAGTATGTTTTTATAAATGAATCGGTGGGAAAACTTATTTAGATCACCATCTTATACCATGTGGAAATAAAAGCCAGATGATAAAAAAGGGGATCCCAGAGGCTCCTAGCAGGGAGGGGAGGGCACCAAACACCCTGGAAGGGGAATTGCTCAACAATTGTGATGGATGCTTCAGTCAGTGCTCCCCTGGGGATGGGGATGGACTCAAGGATGGACGGATACTGGTCCCCAGGCAATAACCAGCAGTATGAGAATGACAAGATCGGGGGCACATAAGAGGACAGGATGGTGTGGACGAGGAGGACAGTGTGGTGTGGACGAGGAGGACGGTGTGGTGTGGACGAGGAGGACGGTGTGGTGTGGACGGGGAAGACGGTGTGGTGTGGAAGGGGAAGATGGTGTGGTGTGGACAAGGAGGATGGTGTGGTGTGGACAGGGAAGACGGTGTGGTGTGGACGAGGAGGAGGGTGTGGTGTGGACGAGGAGGACAGTGTGGTGTGGACGGGGAGGACGGTGTGGTGTGGACGGGGAGGACGGTGTGGTGTGGACGAGGAGGACAGTGTGGTGTGGACAGGGAAGACGGTGTGGTGTGGACGAGGAGGAGGGTGTGGTGTGGACGAGGAGGACGGTGTGGTGTGGACGGGGAGGACGGTGTGGTGTGGACGGGGAGGACAGTGTGGTGTGGACGAGGAGGACCGTGGGGTGTGGAGGAGGAGGACTCTGCGGGATTCATAGGCATGTTGGGTACAGAACTGTAGGTCCTGGTGACAGACGGGGCACATTTGAGTCATGAAAGAGGCACAGTCCATGGAGCTGAGGTTCTGTCTAGGAACGCGATGCGATACACCGGCTGCGTGCGCCTCTGAAGAGAAAGGAGTCCACGCCTCTGCACACGTCCCTGGGTGCTCCTTTGTTTGAAATTCCTTCTGCGCTTTTCAGTAAAATTCAGGGCTTTTTCAGGGCTGTTTCAAATGAGATCCCATAGACGACCACGTGCATAAATTCACTCTCCCTGACTCTCGTGACCTCAGGTGTGGCACCAGATGCCACATCCCACATTCCATCAGGGTGAGCTGTTAATTCGTCCACCACTGTGGCCTGTGGGCTTCCAAGAAAGGAGAAGGTGTCCTTTCATCTCTGATCAAGCATCTCACATTTTCCTGCATAAAAATACTGCATGTTGAATAAATGCTGAATGAACATATGTTTATATGTATCCAAATGTATCATAAATTTATATACACAGATGCTGTTGGGTACACCATCTCTTATATTTTAGCACATTTCCTGCCTGAGAACTTGCAGACAATGTTCATTCTGGCCTCAGTTTGCAGATAAGCTTTGCTTCTCCAAACACATCCTTTTCTCTCATCATCTTCACTTTCGTTCCTGTTGCCTTCTCCTTAGGAATTCAGTTCAAAAAGGAAGAAAGAAAGATCACATTTGGCTTTGTGGACTGAACGACCGTGGGTGGGCTTTCGGGAAGTGACTAGGTCAGAGGGGGATAACCCTGTGGAGGGGACCCCTGGGGGCTCCCTCACTCCTTCCCTGTGCTGGGACGCAACGAGGAGAAGGCCTCTGGGAGGCAGGAAGAGGGCTCTTGCCAGACCCCAAATCCGCAGGCACCCTGACCTTGAGTTTGCAGCCTCTGCTGTGGGTACAAATGCCTGTTGTTTAGCCCCCGTCTGGGGTCTTTGTTACAACAAGCAGAGCCGTGGAAGGGCCTTGGGCTTCCTGATGTCAATCCCCTCCGGCTAGATGGGATTTCCATCCGCCCAGTCCGACCACCAATGAAATATGCTTCTAGCCACACTTCTACATTTAAAACTTGGGAGATTTAAAAAGAAATTAAAAAAAAAAAAGTCAGGGAAAAAAAGAACAAGATTCCATAAACTCAGCAAGAATTCTATTTTTAAAAAAACCTCTCATTTACAAGAAATTGAAAAGATTTAATTTCCAGTATCATCAAAAGATTGCTTCAATAATTAGAAAACTGTTTCCTTTGGAAGCACTTGAGACCAACATGTAATTTAATTGCTGTCCATTACATGAGTGACAATGTAGGCAGCAAGTTTTTAAAATGCAGCTGCATTTCATCCACAGCTTTATGATCATTAAAACATGGCATTTCATAAGCTAGTAGATTTTTTTTGTGTGTGTGCAAAATCTGCATTTAGCATTTTGAAAGCTTAGTTTTGTCCTTCAAATTCATCACGGACGTACTTCCCTTCCGGAGCCCTGAAGTCCTCACTGCAGTTGAACTTGCGGGACACTGATGGCCACCCAGGAGACACTACCCACGAGGTTCCCTTCCAGACCCCAGGCTGCACACCCTCTGGAACTCTCCAGAAGCCCACCACGATGAGTGAAGTTCTTCACGGTCCCCCAAACTGCAGTCTGAAATGCACACCTGTCCCCGTGAGTGATGCCCTTCTAGACTCTCGCCTGACCCCTTAGCGGCTGGTGTGTGCAGCCAACTCCCCCCGGCTGCTGCCAGATGAGCCAGGACAGCGCCCGGCAGGGCTCTGGAGGCCTCTAGCCTCTCCTGGCCCATTTGTGACCCCCTCATGGTCATGCTCCTTGCTGCCCGTGATCCATGTCATGTGACCTCCTGAGAACAGAGCTGGCCAAGCCCCGCTCGATCTCATTGTGCTAACCCACCCTTACTCTCAAGACCCACGCTCTAGTGGGACCCAGAGACATGGGGCCAGAGATACAGCTGCAGTCTGTACAGAGAGAGCGAGGCTGACATACTGGGTCGTCTGTGATGTCTGCAGGGGGTATTGGCCATGTCAGCTACCAAAGTAGGCATCTGGCGGCATTTCTCAACGATAGTAATGCTTAATGCTATTGCTGTTTGCATTTTGTAAAATGACATCATCACTATCAAGTCAAGTGTGGCCACTGAAGCAGTGACTGAAGATTCCAAGGAGCTTTATCACCTGTGCTTGGTGGAAAAGCAAAACTATTTTTATAGGCTCTTGCTTGATCAACAAGTTTCTCCTCAACAATGGAACTTACCCTTTTCCTTAATATTTTTTAATGCTTATTTATTTTTGAGAGAGAGAGAGAGAGAACAAGTGGGGGATGGACAGAGAGGGAGGGAGACACCGAATCTGAAGCAGGCTCCAGGCTCCGAGCTGTCAATGCAGAGCCCGACCCGGGGCTCCAACTCACAAACCGTGAGATCATGACCTGAGCCAAAGTCGGACGCCCAACCGACTGAGCTCCCCAGATGCCCCTGGAACTTATCCTTTTAATTTAAACTCTAGCAAGGAACAGCTACATAAATTTAGGACGTGCTCTCTAACATATTATGTATAACAGAATCAAGTGTAATTTCAGTTCTGTTACTGTTGACGTCCTGTAGCCAAATGCCCCAGGAACACACGTGCACAGGAACACGCTGGGCCTATGGACGGGCACACCGAGGCAGGAGGCTCACCACAGGCACCCACTGGATGGAGTGCTGGAAGGACCTGCTGTTGGAAGTGGCTTGCTTTAGGTGAATTAGTTTAAGGAAGCAGGACTTTGCCGTGTGCAGGACACTCCCAGGAGCCGGGTGATTTTCCGGCTGGGCCCCAGTAATTCTCGTGCAGAAGGAGGACGACTGAGGTAGACAAGCAGCTGGCACCCACTCTGGCTGGGAGAGGGGCGCTCGGCAGTTTGCGGCTTGGACGTGCCCGGGCCAGCTCCTGGAGGTCAGGGCGTGCTTCTCCCATTCTTGAAACTCCCAAGTGAGAATCCTAACCCCCACACTCTGCTAATTATGGAGTCACGGTGGCCAAGAGAGGTGAAGTGACATGTGGAAGGTGAGACCTCACACCTGAGCCTGCGATCCAGGGCCCTTAGCAGGCAGTCCTTCTTGCATCACTGTCCTCACTGACCCAGACAGGAGGACGGCCTCTTCCGTGTTGAGGCCGCCGTGACTGCTGGTTCCGTTAGGCCCTTCTCATAGCCCCTTCATGGCTTCACCCCCAAAAGCCAGCCCAGGGACAACTCTGAATCATGCCCTCTGGGTCTGGGTCATACCCGGTCGCTGGTTTAGGGTCTGACCTTTGAAGACTGGCTCTGCTGACTTCGACGAGCTGCCTCCCCAGTGAGTACGCGGCCCGTCTGTGCCACCAGGGCTTGGGAGCCTGGACTCAGGCCCCTTTTGCGAGGTGGAGGTAGAACTGAAAGAGTGTGAGAAGCTGTCACGTCCGTCCTGCTACCACGTCACTGAGACTCTGGCCCAGTGCCCACTTCCGGGCTCTCTGGCTCTACCAGGGCTTGAGGCGGCAGAATCGGCCAGTGACGGGGACGGGACGAGCCTGGACTCTGAAGTGTTCTCAAGCTGCCAGAAGATGAGGACCAGTGTCCCCATGCACAGCATGGTCCCCAGCCGTCTATGGACAGGGCGGGAAGCTTCCCCGCCAGGCTTGGGCCTGTCCCCCAGCTCCTGCGCTCCAGGGGGTGCCCAGCCTGTCCCCGGCCACTGCCCGGGTCCGGCACGGAGGCCACACCAGTAGGGGCTCAGCGACGGCCATGCTGGGTCCAGAAGGCCCCTGAATGAATTTGCTCATGCAGGGTTGGGTTCGGCCAATCCCCCAAAACTTGTTCTTTTCTCCCTCAATATTTAAAATTGATCAGGTAATACACACATGTTTTCTGATCTTCAATTTGACTGAAACTGGTGAATTATACTCTAATCAGAAGTATATTTTCTCTCTTCCCCTCTCTCTTGGCTTTCTGAGGATTTTCAGGGAAATCCCCCGTGACTATTCCCAGAATCACAGGGCTATTTTGATAACCAAGTACAGTGTTCATTCAACAAACATTTGTGAAGTTCTAAAGGCCGTGGGTCCCTGCCGTTCTCATTATCTTGTTGACAGGAAAGAGCCATTTGGGGCTCTTGTGAAAACATAGGCGAAGCCTCCCAGACGCCGCCCAGCACAGGCTGCAGGGTTCTCCAGACGCAATGCTGGGAGAACTGTTATGCCCAGAATTCGTGATCCCCAAAGACCACCAGGGAGCCGAGTCCGATGCAAAAGCAAAGAGCCTTTATTCGAGCTAGCTCGAGCTCAATCTCCTACCTGCACCCACGCAGCGGTGAGATACCGGAGACAGAGAGCGAGTTTCAAAAGCACAAAGGTTTTATAGGGATCATGGCCTTAGCTGATTGGCTGGGGAAGGGTCGTGGCCTCAGCCGATTGGCTGCCAAAAAGTGTGGTCCCAGATCAGCAATTATCAGCGTCACCTGGAACTTGTTAAAAATGCAAATGTTGGGCCTGGTGGTCACAGACCCACTGAATCAGAAACTCCGGGGGTGGGGCTCAGCAATCTGTGTTTGAACAAGTCTTCCAGGAGATTCTGATGCCCCTGAAGTGTAAGAACCACTGTGTCTGAGGGTCTCTGACATGTTTGGCCTCAGTGTATACAGAACGTTTCTCACTGATCACCTATTAACCATTGGCTGTCAGCCTTGCTGTGCTATATAAATACCTAGCACCAAACACCGTCCCCAGAGACTCTGATTAGTTGGTTTGGGGAGGGGTAAAATGCTCCCAGGTCATTCTAAGCCTGGACAGGGTTGAGGGCTCCTGCCTCTGGCCCCGACCTGAGAGAAGCCCTCCCTCTTCTACTCACACTTTTCACGCCTCTCACACTCCCTTGTGAGTGTTCTGAGGTTTGAGCAGGAACTTCTTTCTGCGGCCATGTCGGGGACATAGTCACTAGTCAGCCGGCCTAGGTCTGCTCTTTCAAGAACGTCTTCCGTGGTTACTCCCAAACGTATGGAGTAGTCCTAGTTTGACCATCATGGCGAAACATGGGCGTATTTCTATTTACATCCGTGTGTTTGACTCTCCCTTTGTGGTGTTAATAAATGTGTTCCTGTGGGTGCAGGAAAACAGGGAGAACCCTGGCCCTTAGATGGTTGCCATATGTCAGGACCCCGTGTTCACACGGGGAGGCTGAGGCTCAGGAGGTTAAATAATTTGCCCAGAGCCGCACATGAGGAAGTGGCAGATGACAGTTTGAACACAGTCCATTTCGTCTCCACAGCCTGTGACGTCATAGTTGGATTTTTCTAATACACGGCCTCGTGGTCCCTGGTGGAGAAGTGAGAAGTCGGGGCTGCCAGTGCTTGTGTTAGTGAACTTTGTCAGAGACGATGAACATACGATTATGTCACCATTTGCTTGGCTCCTTCTTCACACCAGGTATCATGCCAAGTGGCTTCTCAGACATGGGCATTTGAAATCCTCTTGATTAGTGCACATTACTAGCCCTACTTTATTGAAGGAAACTGAAAACAGCCCTGGTTTGTCGGTGGGGGTGTGGACGGCTGCCGGGAGAATGTCTGAGCCCCCTGTGGTCTCACACCCTTCCACCCGCCAGGCTGACACACAGCTGAGAATCACGGTTTCGAACCCGAGCCCACATCTTTTCGTCTACAGTGCATGTACGTGTGCTGTCTGTGCTCCCTCTCGTGACATGATGCACACCTGCCCACACGGGCACCATGCAGGACGGTCTGCGGAGAGACCTTGTTCTGGTCCCACTCCGGCCTGGTGACCCAGGGGCCTGTGCTTTGGACCTTCGCAACGTGAGGGAGAGGCACGGGGTGACCGTGCCCGTGGGAAGCCTCGGGCGAAACTGCAGAGAAGGTGAGCTGTGGGAGGGCTCGCGGGCCCGGCGTGACCTCTGGGCTGTGTGCTCGTCCCTCCACTGCCGGGTTCCGGCGTCCTGCAGGCTACTGCTCCTGTTTTCACAACCTCTGTCCCGCAAGGCACCTTCTGTGGCTCCTTCTGGGACAGGCCAGGCGGCTCCCTCAGGCAATCCCTTGTTGGTGCGCCCAATACCAGGTCCCAGGGGCCGCATGACAGGACCTTTCCTCCAAATCCTGCACCTAGGCCACTGCCTAGAATGCTGTGGACGCTCATGTCCTCTCTGTTGAATGAATAAGAATTGAAAAGACCAATTGTTTTCATTCAGCCTTTGGTCAGTTGAATGTATTATGGCTTGAGTTTGGACTGCATGTTTCCTTGGTTGTGCTGAAAGCATCAAAAACTTGGAAACTTAGGTCAACAGAAGTTCTGAAAGACATTCAGGAGAATCGAGAAACCACCCAAGCCCTCTGGCTGGATGGGATCTGATTCACTAACTGAGAAGGGGTCAAAGGGTGCATCCTGTCACCGTGAATCGAGTGTTAACTTCTGAGCATAAAAATATCCAAGCACAGCTACTGCATTTTTAAAACGCTTGGCAAAGTGGTTTGTTTCTTTAATTGTAGTACTTCTCCCCAAATTAAAGAAAAAATTTCATAGCAAAAGCGTGACATTACAGAAATGAAGAAAATATTTTTGTCCTCTGTTTTTCTTTTTTGCCCTGAAAACCCCCATCTCCTGGCAGGTTGATTTACTTGCCCCAACCCTTCACCACCAGGATGCCCCAGCAGGGACCCCTGCAATTCCGGAAGGAGCCCGCCGACAGCGACTGTCCTTAGTGGCTTCCCCCAGCTTTGAAGAGAACACACCAAACCCCGTGATTTAATACATCACAAAACGCTGTAGAAGTGGTTTCTCAATTCACACGTATAACACAGAAGCCTTAGCAGAGAAAAGCATTTTAACATGTAATTCCTTTCCATGTCCTGGGAACAGTTCAATTCTGAAATCAATGACAAACCCTTTGTGTGACCTACTAAGTAAGGTCCAAGCACGAAATTTGAAACCCCACATTTTAAAATATTTATGCCACTCACATTGAAAACCTTTTTCTCATTTATTCCTTGAAACAAATTTTGATTCAGCCATTATCCCCGTATTCTACAGATCAGAAACAAAGACACGGCAGAAGCAAGACCCTCACAAATCCCCCAATTCAAGTCCTCTTCCCTTCTTCCTCAGTTCTTACTGAGCCAAAGTGATGGGCACACCATCGCACTGATTTATGTAGAATAAGTTTACGATTAAAATTACATTTATTCACAGGACATTTTATCAAAGAAATTCCTGCCTTCCGAAGCTCAATGATGATTTCTGTCTCTAGGATGAAGTACTTTGGAATTCTATAATTCCTTACAAATTCACAGATAAAATGTATCTGTAGCAAAAACATTAAAGTGTAGAAATTACATGAAATGAGCCTTGACAGAAGAGAAAGAAGGGTGTAAGACATAGGGCTTCACAGCTTTTATCTTTACTCCCAGGGTAATGGGAAGATCTTATGTGGATACATCAATTCTTTTGCTCAGAAAAAAAAGGGGGGGGGGGGGGGGAGAAATGTGAGAACTAGACCAAAACTATATATAAACATCTGAATGAAGGGATCAGAGAACCTCCAAGGCAATGAGTGATCGTGGGGCCCAGGGAGTTCACCTCTTCCCCTGGGGGCACCACTGAGGCCCAGAGAGCATGTGTCCAGGTCAGCTTTCCCCAGACTCTTGTGGGGTGAGTCTGTACAAAGTTCTGCTCTGCCAAATCTTTGCACAAGTTTTTGCTAATATTTTTTTTCGTCATTTGGCACAAAATTGGGAGTCCATGACCTCCCATTGATGAGGGTCCCTGCTAGATTCCCAGGCTGTGCACAAAATGTACATCGTCTTCCCAGAAGATCGAGGAGCGTGTGTAACGAAAGTCAGCATTCATTCGTGATAACGGAAAAAACAAAACAAAACAAAACAAAACTCTTAGCAAACGACAGATCAAAGAAAGTATAAAAATCTGTTAAAGGATGTCACAAGGAAAGAAAAACAAAATACTATCACAAGTGATGAAGTTTGGGTAGTGGGGGTGCTCAGAGCCGACAGCCAAGAAAGAATTCTTGAAGAAGTGATTTTGTTAAAGCACGGGGACAGGACCTGGGGGCAGGAAGAGAGGCCCTGGGGTTGTGAGGAGAGACTGGTCGTATACTATGGAGTTGGGGGAGGTGAAGGCCAAAGGGAGGCCTCCAGAAGGACGTTCATGTGCGAACAAAGACTCAGAAGATGCTGGAGGCCCCGCTAAGGTTGTTTTCCCTCTAGTGAGGCATTAACATTATGACAGTTTGCCTCAAGTATTTGTCAATGCACCGAGGGTTATAAATTTAACTTTATCTGCCATTTCCTTCTGCCTTGTTCCCCACATCACTATGGAGGGTGTTGCTGCGGCTCTGGGAAACTGAGTCCACAGGTTTCCGGAGATTGGGCTATTGATAAGATTGCCTTTGCCTTGTAATTTACCAAGACATTTGTAAACTGATGGAGACTCAGGTCGTGTATGACTGTGATCTCTGTCAGTTAGACATTTGTTTTCTGTCCTCTCCTTTGTCCTTGGGCACCAGGAGTGCCTGAGGAATGTCACACACATCCCACCTGGGTGGGGGGGCGGGTGGTGCTAGCTTGTGCTGGGCCCTCAGTCTGCCCTATGCTCCCTCATCACAAGTGTTATTCATGTCAGTGAGTTGGCAAAAGCCTTCTGACAGACTGACAGTGACGCCACGATGTTCACTGTCACATCTATACTCAGCACTGTCCTGGAAGTCCTAGGCAACTCAAAAAGGCAATAAGAAGTGATGAGGGAGCATAAGGCAAGCTGACACCCCACAAAAAGGCCACCCCCAGGTGGAATATGTGTGGTATACCTCAGGCTCTCCTGGCTGCCCAAGAAAAAAGGAAAGTGGAAAACCAATGGATAAGTGATAGAGGTCACAGTCCTGCGGGACAGTCTCCATCAGTTTACAGCTGTTTTCATGATTTACAAGAAAAAAGGCAACCTCCAGAAACCTATAGACTGTGTTTTCTGGAGCCCCCAAATCACCCACCCCTCCATGGTGATGTGGGGAACAAAGGCAAATTAAATTCCCTTATAACCTGCAACCCATGAACAAATACTTGAGGCTGGCAGAGTAAACCCCCCTCCATGAACTCCCTACTGTCTTAATGTTAATGCTTTGCTAGGGAGAAAAGTAACTTCAGCTCAACAATAGCCAGGCCTCCAACATCTAGTGAGTCTTCTTTAGCATATGAAAGTCCTTTTGGGAATGACCCCTTGACTTTACCTCCCCCCGGATCCCAGGTCTGTGACCAGACTCTCCTCACAAGCCCAGTGCAGCTCTTTCTGCCCATGGGTCCTGTCCTCGTGCTTTAATAAAATCACCTCTTTTGTACCAAAGATGTCTCAAGAATTCTTTCTTGGCTATTGGTTCCCGACCCCACCACCACTCCAAAACCACATCAGCCACTTATCAGAAAGTTAACAAAATTATTTATTTAGTCAAAAATAAATGGAGGGATAGCTCCCCGGTGGTCTTTCAATAGCTCCTACAGGAGACTACAGGTGCAGGAGAGACAAGAATCACGGATCACATCACGGGTTTGTCCTAAACTAGAGCAAAGCTGGAATTGCCATTGGATGAAATGGGACAAGTCTAGTCCAAACAGATTTGCAGGGGTGTGACAATGGACACCTGCAAGTGTGAGCTCCCACTTAGTCAGTTGGGAGCACATGCTGAAGAGCTGCTGGCCGATGTGAGCCTGAGGACGTCTGCCTGGAAACGCAAATACAGAGGAGTCTTCAGTATGAAGGTGGTATTTGACACAGTAGGAGATGAGATTGACTTAGGGAAATGTCACAGAGGAAAAAAGGCTCGTGGATGGGACCCCATGAACCCCATCGCTTAGGGCCAGGAAGAAGGAAGCTTTGAGTGACACCCTGGAAATGCAGAGTAAGAAGGAAGAGGGAGGCTGGGAGAAAGTCTGTTGTGGGGGTGCCCTGAGCTAGATGTTACCCACAGGTCATGCAAATTGAGGGCTGGGGTTAACAGGAGGGTTTAGCAATACCAGTCATATACGTAGCATTGATTGTAGGTAAATATACTAGAAGCTTTCCAGGGATTGCTCTAGGGTGTGAGTTAATTCATGGCTAGTTTTCCTTTCTATTTTTCTTTTTCTTCTCTTTTAATACATTCTGAATTTTCCAAGTTTCACATAGAGATGAATTATTTCATAATTCAAAAATTATGTTTCACCAAGAGCACTTGCAATTAAAGTGTAACTTCTTCTTTGAAAAGATACAGAAATAAATAAATGGAATATGTATGTATATGTTCACACAATGGAATGTACATGTATATGAACACGCAAACAAGGTGGGGATTAAATGTCTCAAAAGAAACGGGTGTAGGGCATAAAACATGTAATAGATGATCACTATTTCTTGTGGTCAAAAATTATTTGAAACATCCCAGCTAATTTCTGCCACCAGGCTAATGTCTACATGTGCGTAATCCATGCAACCAAGTCCCCCTTTAGTTGTCACTGATAGGATGTTCCAAGCAATGCCAAGGGGTTGTGATTGGGCTTCTGTGAGCAGGAAGAAGACGGGGAGACAACATAAAATAAGAAAATGTGGGTTCCCATCCCCACTACTCTGTCCAAAGCAGCTTTGGCCATGTCACCAACATTACATTCCGTGGTCTCTTTATGTATAAAGCAGAGATAGCTCTATTTGCCTTATTTTATCCAAAATTTATGAAAGAATCAAGATAATCAAGTTTTGATACTGTATCTGCAAATGTTTTGTTAAATTGAGTAACACACATGTCATTTTATAGAGATCATTTTAATTTTCATTGTTACTCTTTTCATTCAAAATTGTAATGAGAAACTTTCCAAGTTATTTGTCACAGAGAGTTTGGGCTGACATAACAAAATACTATAGAGTGGGCAGCCTAAACAACCAGAGATTTATTTCTCACATTTAGTTCTGGATGTTGGGAGTCCACAATCCAGGTACTGGAAGATGGGTACTGTTCTGAGTCCATCATTCTGCTGTGTGGTCACCCGACCTCTTCCTTGTTCAGGCAGAGGGACACAGGGCTCTCCTGTAAGGACACTAATCTCGTCACAAGGGCCCCAACATCATGACCACATCGAACACTCATCACTGCCCAAAGGCCCTGTCTCTAAATACCATCACTCTGGGCGGGGAGGGGGGGTGCGGATTAGAGCTTCAACTTATGAACTTGTTGTGGGCGAGGAACACAAACATTCAGTCCACACATACTTGTCCACTTAAAGACAGAGTTTCCTTCCAGTTACTCATTCATTGGAAAGAGAAAACTTTTTTTTTTAATAGTAAGAGGATAAAAATCTCTGTCATCTCAATTGACCCAGGGTCTTCAAAAGAACAATTCTATTAAAGCAAAACTTAAAAGCTCAGTTTTTATTTTCCATAGTTCCTTACCAAACTCAGCTTAAACCCATGTGACTCTATGAGGGTGTTCATTCCTTTTTTAAATTAGTTTTTGACTCTCTTAGGACATCTAAGATATTAGCATTAACACTTTTCAAATGCCATTTATTGTCACTCCAAAAATACATTATTTGCAGAGCTACTGGATGACAAGCTGGAATAGCACATCCTTAATGGCTTAAGTAAAAGAAAAATATATCAATTAAAGCACAGTTCTTTTATAAAAAGACAATAATTAACCAAATGCCCACGTGTTGGCAGATACTGTTAATTCACAGCAGATTTAATTTGGTGGCAACACAACTGATTTTGGAAGCGAACATAATTGGTGCCGCAGACAGGCTGGTACTAGAAATAGGGTTTTCTTATGTTGGAGGCTGAAATGTACTGTTGACTAAAAACATTCATTTCTATAACCAGCAACCCTGAAGGCATTCTTCACAGAGAGGATCAGAGAACATTCGTCTCCATGGCAGCCCAGCCTAAGCATCTGTTCTTGCTTTTAGATGCTGGATATTGTTCAGCTGAGAGGCCACTGAGGCACAGCTCTGTCACCAAGACATAAGTGATTGACTTAATATCCCAGCTTGGAAGTTGGGTATTTGAAATGTAGCAATACAGATAATTAAGCATAGCTACTGTTCTCCCAAAACGGTGAATGAGACCAAAGTCACAGAAACAACCCATTTAGTCCAGCTTGCCAATCCCACAGGGCACTGCGCTGGGTGCAGAGAACACGTGATGTCAAGAGACTGGTTCACAGCTGCCATGGGTCCAAAATAGAAAGTGCCAGGTGAGGTAGGACAGGGCCGGGGAAACTTCATGAGGGGACACATGACCCAGCCTTTGAAGACTAAGTCAATGGAATATTCCCAAGGAGGGACAGTGCTGGAGGGGTATATAGATGTGTGAATAACTCCATTTAACTGAGTGCATGGTAGTTAAGGGGAGGTGGAGGAAACATCAGTCCAAAAGGTGGCTAAAGCCCCTGAGAAGGATTTTGGAGTCAGGTTATACTTACATTTAAAGCAGATTGGAAGTCAGTAATGTTTTGAGAAGGGAATGATGTGATCATAACTGTACTGTGTGTATATTTTATCAGATAAACTAGAGGGAGCTGAGCAACCAGAGGACATTGGTGCCATTTGGGGACAGTCCAGGCAAGGGGTGATAAGGGCCCAAATAACTGTAACTTCAAAGGGAGTGCTGATCAAGGAAGCTTGTGGCCAGTTCCGCAGAGCTTGATTTGACAGGACCTGGGGTCCACCACATGGACTTTCCAGCAGAAAGGGGGCCCGGACTCACAGTGAGGGCTTGGCCAGCAGCAGAATCGAGGAACACAGAAGGACTGGAAGTGAGATGAGTAGGCACGTAAGGACAGTAGCAGCAGTCGCTTGGTGATGCCTCTGCTTGGGAGATAGGCTCCTCTTGAAGGGGAGGCTGTGCGTGGCAGCAGGAGCACGGGAGCTGCTTCTTGGAGGGCTGGGGTCTGGCCCCTCTGCCCCTCGGAAAGAGGGCCTGAGAACGCCTGCTCAGCTCTTTCAGAATGGAGAAAGGAACATGACGAAGTTTCGCAGTGATGTTGGGGTTCGGAACTGGCGGCCAAGAAAGCGTTCTTGAAGATGTCTTTGGTGCAAAAATGTGATTGATTAAGGCACAGGGACAGGACCCCTGGGCAGGAAGAGCTGCCAGGACTTGAGGAGACGCTGGTTATATACTATGGGGTTGGAGGAGGTCAAGTCCAGGGGAAGTTCCCAGTGAGATTTCATGCTAAAGAAGACTCTGGATATTGGAAGCCTCACTATTGTCAAGCTTAGGTTGATTTTCCCTCTAGCAAAGCATCAGCATTGAGACAGTGGGGAGTCCCCGGGAAGAAACGTTTTCTCTGCCTGCCTCAAGTATTTGTCAGTGGGCTGCAGGTTATAAAGAACTTTAATTTTATCTGTCATTTCCTTCTGCTTTTGCTCCCACATCATTCCCCTCTGAACAAGTTTGACCCTTAAAATCTTCAGGGTTGCCAGGGGTAGAAGGTCTTCTCTTCCGTAAGTTCTTCCTGCTGAATAAGGGTGTAGAGATGTCCCCGCCTATGGGTCAACATTGGTCAGTTGGGGAAGATATAGGGGAGTTATGAAAGGCAAAGACAGCCAGTTCAGGGGAAACAGCAGATAGGAGCCTTCTTGAGTAGAAAGGTTCATCTGTCTTCTGAAGTTATGGCAGTGAAGCAGTCCTGACAACCGGCAGGGAGACAATGGAGAAGACAACAAAATGAAGTTAATAACAAGAAAAAGCTTGAATAAAAAACCTTTGTCGACTCCAGTCCATTACCGTCATTTGAAGAGAAATTTGAGATCTTCCTCTAGTTCACAGGAGTTAGAACACGTGTCAGCTGGCCTACTAGATTCCTGCGAGGAAGGTCCAGGTTTAATTCTTGATACGTGAGTCCATGAGGAAGGCACCTCTAATTTTACTACAGTGGGGGTACATAATATGACCAGTGGGGGCCCCTCCATTTTGGAGTTAAATCCCCCGCTGTATTAGACTTCCAATCCTTTAAACAAACCAGGTCTCCTGCGTTTATATGGGGTGGGTTGCTAGTAACTGTCAGGTAAGGTTTAGAGAGGATACAGTTTGCATATTCATTTAGAGATGTATGAATTAACCCGGCCTTAGGTGAATAATTTAATAAAGCAACATAGCCTGTATCTATTGACAGGCCTATGGTGAGAAAAGGCTTCTCCAGGTACCACTGTTGGGGGAATCCATCCCGTTTTACAGCTGTTTAGCAGCCGGTTCTCACACGGAGAGATGGGACACCGAGGCTCTTCCTTCCAGGAAGCGGCTTTGTTCGTGCCGGCTCGGGCTCCACAGGTTAAAACCCCACAAGGCTGAGCCCCGGCGCAGTGCAGTGTTGCCTTCTGTGCAATCTCTACTTCTTTGTCTCCCATATATGGTGACACATAGAGTCTGATTGGTCACAGTCCACGTTACTGAGTCGTGTCAGAGTTAAGCACATGCGGATAGGAGTTGATTGGGCCACGTTGCACGTTGCCTCCCTTTGTTCTGAGGAGGCCTCGTCCACATTCCTTAGGGAGGGGACCCTACCATATTCTCCCCTTGGATGCTTGGACCCCTTATGTTTGGTCAAAAAACATCATCTTGGTAAGAGGTTTATATTTCTGTAACATCATCACACGCGTGGCCATTCTCCTTTTGACCATTACCTCAAGGAGGCTGGAGACGGGTTGTATAACCAGGGAAACTAGGCAAAGTAGGACTAAGCAAACTCCCAAAATCAAGAGGATAATTCCCATGAGGGTTTTGAATCCCCCGAGAGTTGAAAACCATCCTCCAAATACCTCCCTGGGGTCCCAACCTTTCCAGGTCAGGACAGAGACACGAGCAACCTTTCTCATTCCATCTGGGATCTCCTCCAAGACTTTTCCTTTATCACCTATCTGTAGGTAGCACTTGCTCAGGTTAAACTTTCCACAAACTCCTCCCTCATAAGCAAGCAGGTAATCTGAGGCCAAGCAATTTTGATGGATGGCATTGAGCACTTTGGTTTGCTGCTTGGCTAGCAAGTTAAGAGCTCTGGCCGTCTCACTGGTTACAATTTCGACAACCGCTTGAAGTCTGGTTAGGCGGTTTAGCATGTAAATGGGAGTGCGGTAGCCCCAGGACCCATCCTCTGCCCAGGTGGCAGGGTCATGATATTGGATTCTATGCTCCAGAGGCCATTCATCACCTCTCCAATTGCCAATTTGTAGGGCACGTCTCCCTGTCCCCATACACTTGGACTCCCAAATGTTCCCCTCTGGCAAGTGGGAGCAGGAAGGAAGATGAACGAATAGTTCCCAGCACACATGACCCTGACCAGCCTGAGGGAAGTACTGTATAGGCTGTCCTTCCACAAATCCAGTATAGTCCACCTGGGGCCCGCCATTCGATGGCTGCATGGACATTGTCCCAGGCCTCTCAGAGATAGGAGAAGTTAGACAAAGGGTGGGGATCTGGTTCTAGGAGATCTGGGTACCCCCACCATTTGCCAGGAGGTTGATTACAAAATCTTTGGCCGAGGCATGTTAAGCTTCCAACAGAAATGGTGAACTTTCTTCCCCATGGGGCAAGGCAGTTTTTCCCAATAATTGAGGTTTTGAGGAGCCAAACCTGGTAGTAGGACAGGGGTATTCTCTTCCACTATAAGGTTCATGGGGATCTAATTCTCTAGCCTCCCATGGCCATTGATCTCCCATGTTGGTTCCCCCACATACACAGCAAGAAGAGATCTTCAGGGTCTGGGCTATCGGTTCTGCTAAGGCAAGGAACAGGTTTCCTGTTGTGGCAGAGAAGGGGGGAGGGCTACTTTTTATTTACTCATAAGAGGAACGAAAGACATCATGAGTTGAGGCTCAGAGACAGTAACCCTCTTGAAGTACAACACAGTTCCTGGGTCAGGGCCTCGCCCACATATATATACATCAATCCTGAGGCCATTTTCCCATTTTGGGTCTCCTGGATTAAAGATAGTAAAATTAACGGGGTTACAGGCTCCCAGCTTACAGCTGGAGGTTGCAGCCCCCTTTTGGAGGAGTGCTTCCTTATCTTTACCTTTCCAAGTGGCCCAGGAGACATAGCTCCAACAGGAGCCATAAGCCCAGTGCCCACCGTAACACGTGGATGGGGGCAGGAACTGTTCACACATATGTTTGTCATTGAGCTTTTATTCTCATTCCCACAGTAGACCTCTGCAATTGTGAACCAACAAAGGGTTTTTTGTTATTAGCCGAACACACATTAAAAAGTGCAGATACTGGCAGGTGGGGATTAGTAACCTGGGTCTGGCTGATAACCCCCCCAACCCGGGGAGTGTCCAACTTCCAACCATTCCTCAGTTGGGGAGCACTGCAGGTGAAAACAAGTGTATTGACCCCCAGGTGGCTGATGGAATAGGTGATCTGATTGTGTCTGCAGGGCCCCAGGATCGTTCCCTGGCACGAGAAGTGGGTGTGGTAGAGTCAGGTGTAAGCAGGTCCCTGACCTGACCTGGTTGTGCGAATACATGGGTCACATGATGAGGAATCTAGGTGTACAGAAGCGGTCCAGATGAGAAGCAACCAACACCAAGGAGGCATCCTATCCACCAAAGGAAGGTGGGTGCAAACAGAGACCTCTCACCACACTGCCAGCCGGCTGGGGTGGCCTCGGCCAATCCCACAGTGAAGAGTAGAGCAAGAATCACAATGACAGTGAGACACAAGGGTTGACAGTGCGTCACAGTAAGGAAACAGATATGGAAAATAAGGCCAGTCTTGTGTTTCTCCGCACTGTCGTTTCCTCAGGCTTCTGCCGTGCGTACATCAGTCAGCTTCCGAGTGACTAAAGCAGGGCCACAGTCTCCTGGAGCCCCTGGAGTTGCAGATTGCTTCTTCCATGTGGTCAGCTTGCCCGGCATTGATGATCAGGAACGCACTCCCAGTTTCGAGAGGCTGGTTTCACTCTACTGTGGTGAATCCAGGGACCCACCTCAGCTACCTTTACTGTAGTAAGGGTGGACAAAATGACAGTGAGCGGCCCCTCCAGAGGCGTTTTAGGGGTTGGATATTCCACTCCTTCACCCATACAGCATCTCCTGGTTTAAAGGGGTGAGCATCTGTGATCAGACTCACGGGTAATCGGTCCCTAACCCAGTGGTGTAAGGTGGTCAGAGTAAAGCCAAGGGCCCTCATCTGTTGCCTTAGGGTTAGATTGCCTGTCTCATTTAGATCCCCCCTTATGCCTTGATAATGGCAGGAGGGTGCCCAAAAGGGATTTCATAAGGGGAGATCCCCGTCTGCTTCTTCAGCCTCCCAACTGCAGCTGTGGTCTGCCTCCCTGAAGGTCCCTTATCTCTCCCTGCCTAATGTTAACCCTTTCCCTATTTATTTCTCCCCTGGAACAGGCCTGTAACTGGTTAGAGAACAGGGACAGAGTTCCTGGCTTCTTCAAGCTGATAAGGGATGGTATGGGGGTACAGCAGTTAGAGTCTACCCAAGGGTCGGTCGAGTGGCCCACAGAACGGTTTGACAGGAAGGTTGGCAGGCATGAGATGGCATAAACACCTTTGCAGACACAAAGAGAAAAACACAAAGTAAAGATTATACTGACCTACAAGATGGCATCTTAAGATAATGTCCCCAGTTCCCAAACCAGTCAAACAATGCAGGAGAGACCCTGACTTTGTCCAGTTATGCCTGAATGTCATCTATTGGTTCTAAGACTCTGTGAGAATGATCAGTAATATTGAAACAACACATGTCAGGGGATCTCTCATAACACAGGTGATGGAGAAGCGGTAAGGAATCAACAGTGGTTCCATTCTCCAAGAGTCTGGCCCTAATGTTATTTAATTTTTTATTTAAAGCATCTAATGCTTGTGAGGTGTTATTTAGAGTTTTGCTGAATATAAACAGGCAGTTTGCTTTGTCTCAAGGTATAAAACGTTTTCAAGACCCGGGAGTCCTACCAGAGAAAGAGTCAAGGCAACTGTTTACCATTATTAATTTGCAAATGTTTTGGTATGCTGAACCTGGGTATTATTTTATAAAGTAGAGTTTTTATTGCTTCCTGTGCCTTTTCCATTTCTTTAAAGGGAAGGCCTCTACCCAATTAATAAAAGTATCAACTCATACCAACAGATGTTGGCATTCCTTTGACCTTGGCACGAGTGAGACCTAATTGTCACTCTTCCCTGGACAGCCTCCAGTTCCTTGATTGCCTGGGAGAGCAAGTTTGGGGTGGAGAGGATTATTTTTAAGACAGACTTCCCAGGCTGATACTACTTGCTGAAATGTCCTTGACAGATTCTTCCCAGTAAACATACTTTGGGCCGTTTGATAAGTTTTATCCCCCCGCTAAATGAAAGGCCTGATGCCGGGCTTTAATGATCTTTTAGCTCTGTTAGCTCGGTAATTGTAATTGCCCCTTCTCTGTTTGTAAGCATCTGAGGGCTGGAGACAGCGTCCATGAGTCAGACCCCAGTTTATTTCCTTGGAAGAGTAGGTGGGATTGAGTCTCCTTTAAAAATTGATATAGCAGGCAAGCTATTTTCCTGAAGCCTGGTATCTACAGCCTACAATGTCCAGTAATGTCCCAAAACTCACACAATTGTTTATCTATCCTGGAGTTAGTAGCACTATGGTCTCTAATTCAGTTATAATGTCCCTTCCTAGCAAGGGAGTAAGGGTCTCTGGCATTATCAGGAAAGAATGAGAAAAAAATTAGTTTTCCCCATATGCATTCCAGGGACAGAGAGAAAAATTTAGTTATAAGTTTTCCGGAGACAGAAAATTATGTTGTATTTGGATGGTTGGCCAGGAGTGGAAAGGAGGACAGAGAAGGTAGCTCCGGGATCAAGAAGGAAGTGAACCGGCCTTTTAGTTACCTGAGTTTTCCAGTTACCCAAGGTTACGGGCTTCCAATAAACAGCCGGTTCTGGGGAGCCACCCTGAGGAGCCCCAGGCCCCATCAGTCTCTTCTGGGGACACTGGTTATCTGAGCCCTGCAGATGGGGATCCCCGAGGGCCTTCAGACCTCCAGGGACTGTCAGCACACAAGGGGCGTGGCTTGCGGGGCCTTGACTTCTGTTGTCCCTTCTGAGGGCAGTCTCATTTCCCGTGCCCTCACTGGCCATATAAGTGGCATTTGGTGCCAGGACATCCAGAAGTCTGGTCTGACACAGTGCATGAGGCCAAGACTAAGGCCTCAGATTTTTCTTAAGCCTCCTTTCCTGTTTTCTTTTTTATTTTGATCTCGGTTGTAACCTCCCCGATTGGCAGCTCGGAAGAGCTCCTCCAGGGCCCCTCCCGGGCCAACAGCCGATTTTTGCATTTCCTCTGAATATTTAGGACTGATTGAGCGAAAAATTTGTCCTTTAAAATTGTCTCAGCCTCAGGGGTGTCATATATTTATATTTAAATATATAAATTTATATATTTAAATTTAAATCTCATATATTTAATGAGAGCCTCCCTCAACCTCTTCAGAAAGGCCCTCGGGCTCTCACTCTGTGTTTGTAAAACAGTGGCTAATTCAGCATAATTTAAGGGCTTAACCTTAGACCTCCTTAACGTCTCTAAAGCACAAATCTGGAAGTGGGGGCCATATAATTTCTCAATGGGATGGGCATAGTCCCAATTAGGATCTTGGGATGGAACTTCTTGGGCCCCAGTAGGAAACTGGAAGTTCCTTATAGGACCTCCAGCCCCATGAAAATTAATCAGTTGTGGTTGTTGTTTTTTCTCAGAGTTTATGGATCAAAATCATCCCAGTTTTTCAGAATGCATGCCTGAGAGTATTGACCTTGGTTGGGGAATTGCCCATCTACAGGAAAAGGAGGAAAAGGCATCTCTTATCTTAATTTTTCATAGCTGGCCAGGAGAAGCCTCCTGTCCTGACCCTGATAGTTGGACAGCAGAAGAATCCTCATCTCCTGGCCCTGCATTCTGGCTGGCTGTGCGACTGGCAGCCAAAAGCTTTGTCAGTCTTGCAAGGTGCTGGGAGCAGTCGCTCTTATACAGGCTTGACCCTACCTCTGAGAGCTGACCTGGTCTTCCCTGATTTCTCCTATCCCTCCGTTTTCCACCTGTAGGACTTTGGGGGTACCGACTGTGACCAAGCAAGACTTCCCTGGTTGTAGAAGGATGTACTTTTATTTTGGCCCAACAGTAATTGTCTTTAGAAACATATTTTAAAAGGCCGGTCAAAACCATTTTTTGTAAGGATAAAATTGGCCATCAAGGGGATGCTAAATGGGCCAAAGTAGAGATCTATTCCCTTGCCCTTTTCAGCAGAGCCCACAGAAATATGTTCTAGCCGTGTGGATAAACATGTATACAATGCATACAGATTATTACAAATTGGCAGACACTGGGCTAAGCATAGCAAAATGGCTCCTACGTATTCCAGTAAAAGCCCTCTATATATCATAGTTGTCGATCCCCTATGTGGCACAGGCATCCACTCCCATGCTAAACAGAAACAACAAAACGTGGAACATTTGGAGTCTGGCAATGAGGACATTGTCACCGTCTCCCCAGCCTTTGGATCAAAGCACGGGCAATTTCAACCAAGGCTTGAGTAAAACAACTCAAAAGGGCGTGCTGTCCTGCCCTTTTGGTTAAAATCATATTTTCCCCCCATCTTTTTAGGCAGACAAAAGGGGAAAAAAAGCTTTTGTTTACTTCTTTTTTTTTTTTAAATCAGAAGCTTACCAACAATCCAAGAAAACTTTGCTTTTTTAACAGAGAGTAAAGCAGAATTTTAATTTTATACTAGCGTATTTTTAAAATCCATTTATTTTAACCTCAGTCCATCCTGACCACATATAAAATTTCTTTCCAAAGATTTCCTTTCAGAAACCTTCTACAACTTTCCTTTGCTTTGACATTGTGACCTAAGCCCTTTTTTCTCCAAACAACCAGTCTCATTTGGGACAAAATTACTTTCTTTAACCTTCAACAGAAATGTATTCCCATTCCTTATATCTTTCTTACATATCTCCTACTTTTCTACATACGAGTTTCTTTCCTTATTTTTATCAGTGTTAATTACATTTAGCAGAATTTTAACTCTTAGAAACCTTAGTCTCCAGTGAAAACTAAGGGGTAACCAATTGTGAACTATCTGTTACATTGGAATTTTTTTAGATGGCGAACTTATGAATCCATTAAACACAAAGAATTTTTGTTACAGATCTAAACATTCTTAGTTAGTTAGTTGGTTAGTTGGTTTTTTTAGCAACCTGGGTTAGGTTTTGGAACACTTCTATATATTCATCAGGGTTATCTGAAAACTTGCCCAGGTCCTTTTGATTTGTTTAGAATCTTGCAAGGAAAATGGAACCTTTATGGGGCCAAATACATCCTGAGGCATTTCAGTCAATAGATACTTTGAACAGGACTTGATTTTAGGGGGAGAATTTTTTTTTTTTTTTTATCCCTGGCAATCCTGGATAAGGAGGGCACGAGGGTCTAGCAGGTGGCTCTTCCCGAGGAGAGGCCTCAGGGGGCGAGTCTACAAATTCTTGCCTTTCTTGGCTCCTTGAAGGCAAAGAAAGCCTGCACATAAGGAACTTCTGACCATTTACCCATTCCTCTACAACATAGATCTACCTGTAAGATAGTACTGTATGGAATACCTGCCTCAGGAGGCCAGGGCTCTCCATCCTCCAAGAGAAACTTCAGACGCCTCTTAGCATTGGTGGGTTTAGGATTAAGCCCTGGCTGGGATCAGACTCCCTAGGAAGTCTGACGCTGCCTTAAGCTGAATGAGGTGACAACAGAAGCACAGATTGAGGCTCAACACTCACTTCGGCCCTTTGGTCAGGTAGGAACCTTTCCTTCCTTTGTCTCATTCACACACAGTCCACACAGCAACTCCAACCTGCTGCCCAGCACCCAGCACCTTAGAATTGGGGCTTTGTTCCTCACTCCTTATGGAACCATTGAGGCACCTCTGGGAGGTGACCAGGCTCCCTTTCTTCCTCTTAGGGGCAGATCAACCAAAATGAACCTGGGTTCTTACCAGTCTGATGGGTGGCGCTTGCTGAGCTGGTTCCTGGGCCTCATGGGTTCCATTGCACACACACAGGATCCTCATCCCAGAGCGCCAGAAGGCTAGTCTCCTTTGGATCAAGTGATCCGCTGGTGCCAGGTGAGGTCACTTCTCCCAGGGCTCCAAGGTTCACACACCGACGATGAAGGAGGTGGAAATGCACTGTCTCCGAATCCCCAACGTGAGCCCCCATGAAATGTAGCAGGATTCTTGCACAGAGAGTCAGGACACTGAGGCTCTTCTTTCCAGGAAGCCCCTTTATTTGTGCAGGCACGGGCTCCATGGGCTAAAACTCCAAAAAGGTTGATCCCCAAGAGCAGTGGGGTGTAGCCTTTTATGCAATTTCTATTTCTTTGTCTCCCATATATGGTGACACATATAGTCTGATTGGACATAGTCCAAGTTACAAAGTTGTGTCAGAGTTATGCACACGTGGATAGGTGTTGATTGTGCCATGTTGCCTTCCTTGGTTCTGAGGAGGCCTCAACCACATTCCTTAAGGAGGGGCTCTACCACAGTTTAAATAATCCTATGCTCATGGGTTCCTGTTACCCCCACAGGATTCCTGTTCCTGTTACCCCCATGGGTTCCTGTTACCCCCACAAGCACAAAGGTTGTGCATACCTGTGCTATTGTGACAATTTCTCTGAAGTTTACCTCAAGTTGTCCAGTTTAGGAAAACAACATTTAAAGACTATCAGAACTAGAATTTAACATCTACAACGGTGCATTATTAAAACATAATTTTTCTCTCTAACAACCCTCATTTCCAGAGATAGCCAAATATAGATTAGTTTGTTTGTAAAACAAGTTCAGTTTTAACAGACTTGGCCTAATTATTTACATAAGCTCAGCAAGAGTAATGACTGATCATGTAGATCTTTTAAAGTTTGATTTGCTGGAACTTTTCATAAGGAATCTACATTGAACTTTTTAGTAACCTCCCCAGGCCAGAAGCCAAGCCAAATATTTGCCATCAGACATGCCTGCAACATCTGTAGATTTGGGCGAATTCATTCTATGAGGTCCCAAAGATATCTTGGGTTCCTGCACCTGCCAGGAAGTGACGTTCTTTACTCACCTGGTGAGGCTGCTGGGAACTCTGTCAGCAGGTGTCAGGCCAACATTTCCAAGGGGCTTTATTGGCATCAGGCTTCATAAAGTCAATCTTAGTTCTTTAGAGTTGTCTGGTCATTTCTGAGTCTATGCATGTATCTCACATTTGACGTTCCAGTCTGGGTCTTGGTAAAATAACCGATGTTTCCAATGGTGTCTGATTCCAAGGAGAAGATTCTCATTGAACTTATGCAAATAACTGTAATTGCAATGGAAGAAAGAACACTCGTGGAGTTTGTGAATTCCAAAGGGTTTAGGTAGAGAGAAAAGTTAAATGCTTTACTTTGTTTACAGAGGAATATGTTATCCTATTATTGTATGTCATGGATATCTTGAGAAAGTTTCCTTAATATGGAAGAGTACATATTGGAGCACTGGTAAGATTTCCAACAAAAGTCACAAAACTGTAAGAAAAAGGCTCAAATATGGACATGATTCAAGATCTGATGAGAGTTCCTTAGATGCAATTGACAAGGAAATTCACTTTCTGTGGCACACAACACTTACATAATCGGAATATTAAGTGATGACCTTATATCAGAACATATTATAAGTAGGAATTGCATATAACCTCTAGAATAGTTATAGCATTTACTCAAATGTAACCTAAAGTTTACCATTATTTGACAGGGATTTCCACTTAACATACCAAAGAAAAAGGCCTAATTGGTCAAAAAGACTTCATTTATAAGTCCTAGTAAGATTTGTTAAAAACCTTAGAAAGTTATAGAGCACATTCTAAATAGTATTATCAATCATTATAAATCTTTACTTATTTAACCAGGATGGCAATATGAGATTTCTGAAGCAAATATGTAGGGTTAGATAGCTGTTAGCAAAACTTAGCTCCTTTGACATTGAGAAGTTTTAACTAAGCAAAGACTTGATAAAGATGAAACCTAAAGCTTTTGTATTCCAGGTGGGCAAAAGAGAGAAAAAAAAAAACTTTGCATATTATTTTTTATTAAGAGCAGATCAGGGTGCCTGGGTGGCTTAGTCAGTTAAGCGTCTGACTCTTGGTTGCAGCTCAGGTCATGATCTCAGGCTTCGTGGGTTTGAGCCCTGGGTCGGGCTCTGCACTACCACTGAGGAACCTGCTTGGGATTCTCGATGCCCCCCCCCCCTCTCTGCCCCTCCCCACTCATGTCTTCTCTGTCTCTCTCAAAATAAATAAATAAACTTAAAAAAAAAGAGCAGATCAACAATCCAAGAAAACTTTGTCTTTTGAACAGAGAGAAAAGCAGAATTTTAGCCTTATACCAGTGTATTTTAAAAATCCATTTATTTTAACCTTAGTCCGTCCTGACCACAAATAAAATTCCTTTCCCAAGATTTCCTTTGGAAAGTCTTTTGGACTTTTCCTTTGCATTCAGATTTTGTCCCAAGTCATTTCTCTCCAAGTAATCAATGCTTTAGCACTTCATCTCATTTAGAAAAGACCTAGATGTCCAATGAATTTAATTCCATTTATCATGCAAGCAAAACTTTAAAGTTTCAGGTTACCAAAGATTTTGAAAACTATCTTAATTACCCCTGAAAACTTTGAGACAGAATTAACTATTATTCTAAGTCATCTTTTTGCTAACAAATTACAACAGAGATAGCATGAGCTTATTTGAACTTTAGCAAACCTAGGTAGAATAAAAGTTTCATATTTAATGCTAATAACTCTAAAGACACATTTATCTTAATTAAACCAACAAGCTTGAATTAGTTTAAACACCAAATATTTTCCACTTGGGTCCACTTAAGAGACAATCAATATGTTCCCCATTGTCAGTTTTTACCTGGGACATCAGTGGGGGAATCTGAAGTGGGTGGTCCAAGGGGGTGCTCTTCACTCCTGATGCGGAGGGTGGACTCGGAGGGTGGGAGGAGGAAAGATGGTGCCCAAAGCACTGAGGACTGTAGAGGAACCAGTTATGCAGGCCACACCCAAGGTGGTGCAGACACAGGAGGAGGGGGAGGGGAAGGCAGAAGAGATGAGGTGCTAGCTGACGGCAGAGAAAAAAGATTCCTGGTTCTAACCTTGTCAGCTGGAACAGAGGGGCACATACCACGTTTTTGTTTTGTTTTGTTTTCCACTGGCTAGTGGGATTAGGCAGTCCATGTCAGGGTGGAGAAGACCAGGAATTTACCCAAAACAAAGAGAGTTTTGGCAGCTGCTCTGCTTGGGAATATTCCTTAAAGTCCCCATCCTGGGGTAGACTAACCAGTTGGCTCCAATTAGAGCCATTAACCTGGGAAATGAATGAGGGAGAAGCCACCACTATTAGTAACAGTGAGAGAGTCAGCACCCCTTCATCAGGGATGGCCTTTTTCCTCCAACAACTGAGTTCTATCAGGAGGAGGCCTGTTAGACATTCAATATCAGGAGGGAGTTTACTATCCAAGCACATTCAGACAAAAACATTCTGCAAAAGGCCTTGATATATGGGTCCTTGTTTAGAGCCATGAAGTCCTGGACCAAGGGTACATCTGTCCATTTGCTGTTTCTTGCAGAAGAGATCTTACTGCCAGATCCTGTTATGGGCATGCAGTGTTACAGAAGATAAGTCCTTTCCCAAATTTTGCAGTCCAAATTGCAAATCCGAAATTGTGAGTTAAAAGGCATCCCAAGGGAGAGTTCCTGGGGACTGAAGAGAGAAGGTCCATTACCACAAATATCCCCCTGCCCATGACTCCTGAGTGGTGTCCCACGCACAGGATATGTCAGAGGTTCCTGAAGTGTCAAAGCGACCCAAGGTCGCTTTAATTCATTTATTATATGAATAAATAATTCATTTATTATATGAATAAAATCCATATGATCACCGCTGCCATTAGAGGCCCATGTAGGAGGGAGGCCTGCCCTCCCCTCGCTTCCCCACTGCATTCTAGACTATAAATGGGTGCTGGTATATGGAGCATGTATGCCTTGAGGCCATGCTGCGTTGTACTGTGGCTTGCCTTGCTGAGAAGGCCACAAAGAACCCACCATTTTTAACTCATGGAAAGCACTGGAAAAGTTTTAAAAAACCAATTATGTAGTTGAGGACAAAGATGGAAAACAGTAAAGCTAGAAATCCATCATGATCTAAGCAACATTCCAACACGTGTAGTCCCTACAGTCAACTTCCTAGGAAATGGTCCCAAGTTGGGTTTTAATTCAGTCGAGTACTGGTTTTGGCTGGCTCTGAACAGAGGTCCTGTGGCCAGAAGCAGCTAGACCAGGGATGTGGAGGGTATCGTATTACATGAATGAGGAGGAAACTTCATACAGGAGTCTTAAGATTGGGAGCCATGCTAGTGCCTTAGGTGATTGTCCCATACCCAAGACAGACAACTTTGTATAAGGACAGGAATGAAGAGAGGGGATCAAGTTTCTGGGTCTTATTACCATTCCGGCCAGGGTACTAACTTCCAGCCAAAAGGCAGGCTTTCTCCTCCCCATAGAGTAGCCATGGGCTAGAGGATTGCAGCCTGAACAATCGACATGAAAGCATTCCAGTAAGACCAAACTTCTCAAAAAGCCCCTGAAATGAGAGTAAATGAAGAGAAAGTACTCACCAAGACTGCACCACTCAGAGTCCAGATGAAAAGACTCATAGCCCCACATTGGGCGCCAAATGATGAAGTTTTGGGTGATAGGGTTTGGAGCTGATGGCCAAAAAAAGAATTCATGAAGATGTCTTTGATGCAAAAAGATGATTTTATTAAAGCACGAGGACAGGGCCCATGGGCAGAAAGAACTTCCCTGGGACCATGAGGAGACTATTTGGGAGTTGGGGTAAATAAAGTCCAGGGGAAGTTTCCAGTGAGATTTTCATATGCTACAGACTTCCAGGACACTGGAAGCCTGGCTATTGTCAGGCTAAGGTTGTTTATGCTATGCTATGCTCTATGCTCATAGAGTATATGCTCATAGCTATGCTATGCTATGCCCTAGCAAAGCATTAGCATTAAGACAGTAGGGAGTTTCTGGAGAAAGGTTTTACTCTGCCAGCTTCAAGTATTTGCCAATGGGCTGCAGGTTATAAGGAAATTTAATTTTATTTTCCATTTCCTTCTGCCTCTGTTTTCCACATCAGAAGGCACATGAAAAGGCATTTAGCACAGACTCTGGGATGAGAGGATCAAAGACAGTGATGAACACATCACACAGGCTAGTCAGTACGAGCTTTGGAACATGAGTGTGACTACAGGAGTCATGAGTGGGTAACTTCGGCCAGCTACATGCTGGGACACACACCTATGATGTGCCAGGCACTGCATCCATGCTGACTGTCCAGGAGTGACCGGGAGAGAGACAAACCCTCCCCACTGGACTTGCAGTGGTATGGGACTAGACTGGAAACTGGTTTCTGGAAGCATTTAGAGAAAGTGCGCACCATGAGACAACTGCCAGATGTTTATATGAACACACGCACCTTTGGTCCCTGCAATGGTGATGCTTCCCAAGCTCCTAGATGGCTCCTGAGATTAGCTGTAAGATGCTCAAAAAGTCTTTGCTGATTAATTTCCTTAGAACAGAAACCTGAATGTCTTGGGGTATGTGCTCTCCTGACTTGACTAGTTCACAGTGCTAATCGGTGGCCTGTGTGGAATTCAAACCTACGTGTGAACCTCCAGAACACAACTCATAACCACTAAACCTCCACCAGCCACACCTCTGCCAGCTGCACCCCCAGGACCTCTGGGGTGTATGCTGCCCACACCACGAGGCAGCTTGAGCCTGGTTCCACAGATACAGCTGGGAATACTGGGGCTTCATCAACTTTGTCTGAATGCCTGGGATCACAGGACGCTTGGCAAGCAGAGGCACATGCAGGTCTCCGCACACCTTTCCACCTGCGAGTGGGAAAGCAGAGGTTGAGGCATGGTATGTAACTAATCGAGCTCAGAACTATCATTAGAATCTTAGTTTCTTGATTTCTACTGCTCTTTGCCGCTCCTGGGATGGTCAGTACTTGTTGTTTGTCAAGGTGCGGAAACCAGCCCACAGCAGGGAGCACGGAGAGTGAGGAAGAAAGAGGGTGTACTTGGCACTCCCTGGAGCCTTCAGAACTGGGTCTGGGCAGGTGGGACTTTTATTTGGTCTTACACAGTTTCAAGTCTTCTTGGGCTCAGCACAGAGAAGCTATGTACATTATATGAAAAGGAATAGTCTAG
Organism: Panthera uncia; assembly: GCF_023721935.1. Classification (NCBI taxonomy): domain Eukaryota; kingdom Metazoa; phylum Chordata; class Mammalia; order Carnivora; family Felidae; genus Panthera; species Panthera uncia. The sequence continues at coordinate 39,517,453 of NW_026057579.1, forward strand.
AAGGAATAGGAGCCTCTGCAATAGCGACTTACATTTTAGACGTTTCTTCAATATTAGGACATTCTCACCTGGGTTCATCCCACACCCCTTCCCCACCCACCTTAAGAAGAGCACCCCTGAGTGGAAGGGCCTGGAACATGAAACTACACCCAGACCTCCTGATCATCCTCTTCTGGCAGAGTAATTGTTTCCACGGCGCTGCCCCTCAGAGCCTCACAGGAAGAAATCAGCTGATTTCCACTGCCTGGTAGTAAAGGTGCAGGTCTCAGCTGAGCCTCGTGTTTGTAGGAAGACGACTCTGCATGTTTGCCCAGACCCACCTGCAGCTTGCTCTGGAATGATGCCTCCTTATGCAGTCTCCAATTTATTCCACGCCCAACACATTTCTAGGAAGCATGAAACACTAAGGAACTATTGGTGCAACAGAGACTGCCTAGAAGTATGATTAAACTAGTGTGTTTTTTCCCTTTCACTCTCCGCACTTGTGATCTTTCCTGTCCTTGGGCAGAAGTAGACGCAGATACACACATGCACACACACATCTACATGCAGACACGTATTTGTTGTTAGATCCCTTAAGTTTCTCTTAATATATGAAAATGCCAGACCTGAAAGAGTTTCTGCAAAGTGATGGGCTCAGGAGACAGTAGGTATGTGTCCAGAGAGGCCTCTGCACAGGCAGAGCCATGGGGAAGGAAGCCGCAGGACAGGAGTTCAAAGCCTGTTCTCCCCACTTCTGACTCTGCAGGCCAGGTGCTGTGGGGGTCCCAGCAGTGTGACTGAGCCCTTGTGAGCCACTGTACCCAGCCTGGCAACCACAGCAGCTGCCCATCAGGGAGACTCGGGGACACAGACGGATGTTCCTTGGCCTCTGCAGGTAACTGGGGCTCCTGCTGTGGTTGAGCTGAGGGCTAAGGAGGTGGGAGAGCCAGGGAGGGAGGCCTGCAGGGGCCCTCAGCTGCCACCTTTGCTGGCCCTGGGTCCGACCCCCCCTGACAGCCCAGAGGAGGGGAGGGGACACCCAGAGTTGACTGTTGCCTCCCAAGAAGCTGAACCAGCCTGAAACCAGAAGGATTCAAGCACTCAGTCTGGGTGTTCGCCCCCCGCCCCCGCCCCGTGGGTGCATAAAAGCAAAGTGAACTGTGTTTGTGAGGCAGGCAAGAATAATTATAAAAACCTCAGTCTTCCTCCCTCGCAACCAAAGCTTAAAACGTATGTGACAATACAGAGGTAAGCTTATAATCAAGCTTTAAGTACAAAACACATATCACTGTCTGCACAGTGCAAATATGACCATATAGCCACGTAACATAGAGAATGGCCCAGAAGAATTTACACTGGGATATTGGTGGTGGCCACGCTGATGGTGATTGTATTGTTCAAGGTGATTTTTGTCTTCTTTATTTTGCAAACTTTTTGTAATACAGTCTCATTACTGTGGTAAAAAAGCTACATGTATAGGGACAAAGTTGCTTTCAGCCTGCATTTTCTCTTGAAGATCAGTTTCATACACTTATAGTTGTTTGCTTTCCTTCCAGAAATTTCTTGCTATTCAAACTAGCTATCAGCAATTTTCTCTACCCTATTCAGAGACATTCACGGAATGGGAAATTCAGAAATTCCATGTATCATTTTGGTATGCCTGAGTAAACCCCTTTTGGTATTACGAAATAAATGTGTTTTTATTCAGTGGTAGGTGATGATTCATCTAGAATTATGTCTTTTTTTATACTTTGCATTTTACTGAAACATCTGAGGATCATATACGCAGTTGCCTCAAGGTTAAATAGGTGAGATACAAAAACTGTAACACTGAACGAAATCTTCCGATTAAAAGTTCAAACATTAAATACAATGGATCCCATGTGAGAGCCAATTCAACTCCGTATTCTGCATTTTGTAAATAAAAGACCGAAAATTCAGGTGAAGAGATCATTACAGTCCCAGCTTGTTCTATTACTACTTTAAAAATCGCCGTTTGGAGAAATCGATGTCAGGCTGCAGAAAGGCCCAGACGAGAGCCTCAAGCCGAGGGTCACGGGAGGCGGCTCCGTGGGTGGAAAGGTAGCACAGGGACCCTGTGCAAACAACGGCACCATCACAACTGTGTTAAATCCAAACGTGGAGGCGGTGTTTCCAAGTCCCGCAGAGGGTGGGACCTAAACCGAGCACCAGGCCCAGAGCCCTGCCGTCCCGGGGGGCCGTCAGTGCTGGGGGGCCACCTGTCTTTTGGCTGTAACAGAGGAAGGACCTGCCCCCGCCCAGCTCCCGTGGTAGGAGACCCGTGTGCCGCCTGGGACAGTAGCACAGTGACAGCTCCACACACACGGGGCCACCGTGGTGAATTGTAGCAGCAGCTCACAGTGGAGAAAATCAAGAGGTGCGGAAACGGGGACACCTCGGGCCATGTGTCGGGAGTGGCAGGAAATGTGGGGGTGGCTTGGAGACTCAGAAGCAGGGACGAGATCTGTGGATGTATTGGGGCACTGCTCACTGGGACTCATCTCCTCGACATACTTCCTCTTCAGGTAAAGGTGACATTGAAGGACTTAACCCAGGAGAAAACAGAAGGCCGGTGACACGCTGTGACAGCTGAATCCTGACACTGTGTCCCTTGTGGAGTCAGGGGAGGCCGCCCTTCTCCCCCAGGACACTGTGCACGGCCGACCCTTCCCTGCGGCCCCTCCAGGACCTAAGTGGTTCTCTTTCTTCCCCCTCCCCCCATCCCTCTCTCTTGTCTTTGCGTCTCCTTTCTCTCCTGCTCTCAGGCCTTCTCTCCTCTTCCGCATTCTCATCACCTAAGTGGTTTCTCAGGGGACTGGTACTTTGGGGATTCCGCCCGAAAGCAGTCCTCGTCAGTGGAGGGGCTGGATGGCTTCACTCGTGCATTTCGATTAGCCGAAGGGAAGGGAAAAAAGTTGTAGGATATGCACTTCCTGGAGTCGCTATTAAACACTGTAATTACCTTTTCGTCCAGAAAGAGCACTTTGCAGCATCTAACGTCCAGTAACTGAGGTCCTGGGAGCAGCCGGTTCTCCTGTGCAGCAAGGACCCAGCCTCTGCTCTCCCTGTGGGAAGAAGCGGGATGCTGACGGCTACACCCTGGTTTTGTCCTTTCAGCCGGAGCCGATGGCCTCACCCCAGCTGAGCCCCCAGCCATGTCGAAGCAGCGTGTAAATTGCTATTCGACTTTCTAAATAGTTCTGTGGCCATATTGTCTCTGAGGATAAATTCTTAGTCCACTTTTGCACTCAGTTCCTAGTTAGGGTTCGTTTCAGAGAGACAAAGACAGCACGACGGAAAAGTCGGACTTCCAGGCTTTGGTAGGCAAAGAAATAGTATTTTTTTAAGTTCTCAATTACGATAAAAACCCACACACTTCCAGAGTGACCCCTCGAAGGGATTCCATGAAGGAATTCTGGTAAGTTGCAGACCCTTGACTGGCAGGGCTCTCTCCCTTTCGTGGACAGTCCTCTCTGGCTGGCGGTGGCACTTGGGAGGGACACTCACAGGACAGCTGCCCGCTGTCCAGAGCAGGGCGCACTGTTTATTGACCATCTGCACCTAAGCCCCGAACCGTGCATCCTGTGGCAGCAAGGTGAAAAAGGCCAGTTCCTCCTGAAGGAGAGCCAGAAGCAGATCCTGGGTGCTCGATGCGCTCAAGGGCTGTTCTTACTCAACAAGTGCTGTATGCGGACGACAGGGTAGAACCCAGGGTCTGGTGGGGGCGGAGGTGGTCATGGCTCTAGCATGGATGCTGTGAGTGGAGAGAACAGTTCCCCGGCACCTGTGCTCATAGTCACGTCCGTGCTGGGGCTCGGACTTGAAGGGCTCTGACTCCGACATCCGAGACGGCCCATCTTAGCAGATGACGGAACTAGACGCTCACCAACAACCTATCACTACAGTAGTTACGCTTTGTTTTTAAGGTTTTTTTCCTAGCCTTTAAGTTGGAGTGACACCTATATATCATTTCAAGGAAAACAAAGACAAAGAAAGGGTTTCTCTCTGGCTTTTCCTGGTATTTATACCACTTGATTTGATTAACTTGTAAAGATTGATTAGTCTCCTAAAATCTAACTAACATGATCTTCTGTATTACGTTCAGATTGCTTCTTTCAAAGCCACACCTCAAACAGGCTGGAACCAAAGTTATGTCTGTGGTTATTGCTTATATGTACTTATTTCCATTAAATCACAAGTCCAAATACCACACCTTATTATAATCTGTTGTCAGAACAATTCTGGCCAGATGCTGAGCCCTCAAAGCCTCCTATTTCCTTGTGTGAAATGGAGAGTAAGAGAACCAGAACTTTAGCAACACAGAGTTAGTGACTCTGAGACCTCATCTGTCTCCTATGAAGTCTGCAAGGATAAAGCATCAACCCAGCCTCCCTGTCCTGGGACCCCGGGATTGGCCACGTCCCTGTCCTCCATCCTGGGTCGGCTTCTGCCTGCATGGACACTGTTGTGGCCCCGGGGTTCAGCCCCCTGCCCTGATGGACACTGTTGTGGCCCCGGGGGTCAGCCTCCTGCCCTGTTGGACACTGTGGT
>NW_026057579.1:39522016-39570309 GCF_023721935.1 Panthera uncia
TGTTGTGGCCCCGGGGGTCAGCCTCCTGCCCTGTTGGACACTGTGGTGTCCCCGGGGGTCAGCACCCTGCCCTGTTGGACAAGGTGGTGTCCCCAGGGGTCAGCACCCTGCCCTGCTGGACACTGTGGTGGCCCCAGGGGTCAGCCCCCTGCCCTGTTGGACAGGCTGATGGTTGCAGAACTGCTAACCCAGGCACCTGTCAGGCCAAGTCTGGAAAAAACCCAGGCCCTCTTTGGAGAAAGAGTGAAAACTTTGCTTCTAATAATTTTATAACTCTCTACTCACTTTTTAAAGGACAGAAACACTCTATACTCAAGTAGAAATTTGCATGCAGCCCCTCACTAGGTGTGGCACAAAAGCACAATTCCTGATTTTCCTTTTCAGCTCAGGCTGCCCGAGGAGGTGGTCATAACCAGCACCAACAGCGTGACTTTTATTTGCAGTGGAGAGCCGTTAAAAGGCTTTCACAAGAATCGAGTGTGTGTGTGTGTTCTAGGACTTTCATTTCAGTCCCACATATTAGACTTGCAATCAATATTTGCCGAATGCTGAAGAGTGTCTTACGCTACATTGAATTACACAGAAAGACATTTCAGGGTGGGAAAAAAAAAAAGGCTAAGCGTACAAAAGCAAAGCCAAGAGAAGGGTGTTCTCTTTCTTCTCACAGAGCATAATGTGCCACGGAAAATACTGCTGCTAATTAGGAATAGCTCTCAGCACATTTCCAGGGGTGTTGCTGTTCTCCAGCGCATTGTGACCGCCAGGGGACATGTGGGGCAGAGGGCCCCCCACCCCGGGCCCTGAGAGGTGGGGTTGTTCTGTGAGGTCAGGGTGCCTCAGCCAGTGTGTCTCATGCCATGACTTCATAGAGCAAAACGTCCACAGGTCAGTTCTATCTTCGAAGAGATATTTTCTCTTTCATTTTATTGCACATCTGACTCTGGATTTTCTTAACTGTTTTCTCATACGTGTTTTTTCTGTCGTAGGGGAATGGTTGGAATCTCTCATCCATATCTGCGCGCTATGGATGGGTATTTCCTGTGTCTTCTGCTGTACCTAGTCTCCAGATACTTATCAGTGCCTCTGTAAGTCATTCTTCTGTGTTCTAGTAAGAACAAATCCCTGAAAAGCGGTGTGACTTAGTGGGAAGCACACAGGTTTTGGTGTTGAACAGACATTTGGGTCAGACCCTTACAATGTCACTTCTTACTCCTAGGTCACAGTCAGTTTACATGGTTTTCCAAGGTTTGGCTCTCTCCTCTGAAACAGGAGGCAAGAGTAGTGCCTGATGGACAGGACAGGGCATCTCACGTCCCTACACACTTACCTTCTTCTCTAAGGAACCAAGGGAGGCCACCTCCAGGGTTTGAGAGTCTCTGAGGCACAGGACAGGCAAAATGGGTGGAGTCTGTTACCTACACCAGGACGAAGGTGCTTCTAGAAGTTTTCAGTGACAGAATTGGCCTCGGAGTTACTCTGTCCATGAATACAGCTGAGCTGAGGGCCACAGAGACCCTGGAGACACTAAGCTCTACTAATGATCTTGGATTAGTTTTGTCTTAAACCACGTATTTACATTTAATTGTTGATAGAAAGCTGTTCATGGTGTTCATGACCGACAGACATGCGTGTGTCGCTGTGCATCTGTTCGCTGAAGAGCATCTGCTCAGAACCCCAGGGAGTGTGGCACCCCCACGCGGTCATGACACCAAAGACAGCCTCGGCCCCGTCGGTTTTCCCGCTTTGCAGAGCTCTGGACTCTCCCCCCAGAGGCTCTCTGCCTATTCAGCCAGACTTTGCTGCTTGTTTTTTATTAACCATGCATGTTTTGGTCTGTCTGTAACTCTGCATTGACCGCTGCTTCTGCGTCTGGAGACGTGGGCTTTGCCCAGCCATGCTCCGTGCGCCACACAAAACAGCTGCAGGGGCCGACGCGTGTCCACAACTGACTTCGCGTTCACGCACCCAGCTTCACGCACATTTCTCTTAAGAAAAAGTGACATGTGATGTGATGTCATGTGCTTGGACGCACAGGGAGTTCACAGGACGAGGCCGATGTTAATGGAGGGAGGCCCCTGGGATCCGCCTTCTTCGCTCCCCTCCTCCCCACGGCAGCACCCAGCTCCCAGATTTGGTGAGCAGACCTGCCGGCCGTGGGTGTGGCCTCGGGGCCATGCCTGGGAACCAGGGGCTGTACCTGCTGGCCCCACGGACGGAGAACCGGCGGGCAGGTCGTGCCGCGGAGAGCAGAGGCACCTCTCTCTCCAGGCAGCTGTGTTTCAACCCTCTGTCTTTAGAATTTGTTGGATTTTGTTGCAGAACTCACCTGCATAAACCCACTTTCTAAAATGACCAAATTATCCTTAACTAAGTTCTGGTAAGAATCTTCCTGTTTAGGGAGGTTCAGAAAATTTACGTTTGATTTTCAACAATGGTAGGGAACACCCACCTCACAATCACCCAGCTGCCAGAACAGTGCAGCATTTCCTCCATGAAAGTAGAAAAGAGTGCGACCAGGCCTGCCATTTTTCAGAATCTTCTTTTCATTCTGGTTTTTCATACGTTTGGCGTATATTAAGAGGTATAATATTCAAAAGAAAGCCAAACATCAACAGGCAAATCCATATCTGCATCAGAAACACACCATTTATAAGAGCACATATGTCTGATAATGCATCCAACTCTTTAAGGGGAAGATGATGTTTAAGAGCTAAATGACAAGCAGGTGCTGTGATGGGTACACCATCATCGTTGTCTGTCCCACAGAACCGTGTATATTTAGGGGCACCTGGGTGGCTCATAGGTTGAGAATCCCGACGCTTATTGTGGCTCAGGTCACGAACTCACAGTTTATGAGTTCGAGTCCCGCACTGGGCTCTGTGCTGACGGCACTGAGCTTGCTTGGGATTCTCTCTCTTCCTCTCTCTGCTCTCCCTCGCTTTCTCTCTCTCTCCTCTCCCTCAAAAATAAATAAACATTAAAAAAGAGTTCTGCATGTTCAGTTTTGGTTTGGGTTTTCCTTTGTTTTTATTGTGGTGAAATACACAACACAGTTCACTGTCTTCATCTCCGAGAGTACAGCTTAGAGGCACGAGATCCGTTCACTGTTGTGCAGCTGTCTGTGCCCATAGCTTTTCATCTTGTGAAACAGAAACTCTGTCCCCATGAAACACTACCCCCCTTCCCCCCCTGGTGCCCATCCCACCTCTGTCTTCACGACTTTGACGACCCTTGGAGGCTGTGTAAGTGGAATCTCCTTGCAGTTCTTAGGAGAGAAGGAAGAAGAAACATTTATTACAGAAGCTTTTCATTTTATCAGAGCCAAAACCAGACTAATTTGCATGATGACAATGAAACATTTTAAGTCTGATTTTGTAACACTATATGAGTACATTTCAAAATGGTTTTTAAAGTAATAATAATAATAACTTTAAAAACCAAGTTTTCACTTTATTTTTAGGTGTCTAAACTTAGCCTGAGCCCTCTGGCTGGTTTTCATGAGCTTGAAAGGAAGCCAATCTCCTTAGAAAAAGATTTCTTTTTTCTTGGGGAGTTTATGGCTCAAGGCATCAGTGACAGGAGCTGGAGATGTTTTGTGTGCTGCACTGAAGGCTGAACATACCTTAGTCTGGAACTTAAGACAACCGTGTGGTGAACCGAACACTGGAAGCTGGCTACGTGTGGCCTGAGCCGTGACACTCAGCATGGTGGCTAATATCTCACACCAGCACTAAGTTACGGTTTGTCAGAGAACTCGTGAATACTGCAAATCTGAATGCCGTCTGACTCTAAGAAAATGCCTAACAGCTGCCCTGCGTGCAGGTAAGCGGCTACTGTGCGGGACAGCAGGTCCCGGGAGCACAAGGCTCCTCGGGGTCTCGTGCGGTGCCCGTGATGGTGCCACAGTGGTGGTGACACTTCTTCTGTAGCCGCGTTAAAACCCAAGCATATGCTGCATTTCCACTGTCCTCAGACACACAGGAAACAGAATGTGTTTTACTTTGAATAATATCAGAGGGCGCGAGGGAATTTTAAAAAAGGAAAGTAAAACAAAATTCCAGACCCCCACGACACTAGGACATACAACAAACTGGAGAGATTCCACAGATACACCTAAAAATAATTTGGCCTAATAAAGCTTGCTTGGTCTAAGAAGACCGTGAAAGCCCTCTCACTTAATGAAATCTCTGCCAAACAGCACAAATAATTCTAATCTCATCTCTTAGAACTGTATTTTTGGACAACGGAACATCATAATATTGGATAGAATCCACAGTAAACTGATTCCGCCTAAGGCTTTAGTGAGTGTGTGGTCCTTTACCATGTGCAAAACACACAGTTTGGTTTGTTAGGGTTTTGTAATTAAATCAAATCTCTAAATACATTGAGCAGAATAGATATGTGTGCAAAAAACACTAATTAATGTTCAGAGAGCATAAGTGTCCGCTTGGCTGTTATTCAAAATATCTCAGAATCTGCTTACATTGAGAAGCCCAATATAAACATGGTATCTTTAATCTTTTCTACAAAAACTCTTTGTTTTCCAAAGTGACTGCCCTTGTAAGCTGCCTTCCATACCCATGTGTGAGCAGCCCACGGAGGGAGTCAGCACGGAGGGGAACCAGCTGAGGCTGGAGACTGCTGACCGCCCAAAGCAAGAACAGCAATGTTTTAGAAGAAAAACACTTCTGTGGTCTTTGCTCCGAAGCGTAGAATTGAAACATGCAAACTCAATCAGAATCCATTTCCCTGAGGAGAAAATTCTCCAGCTCGGGAGGCGACTACCCTGTGGGAAGCCGTAATTTCCAGGGAGGCACTCGTCCTCCTCAGCGACACTCGAGGGAAGAAGATGTTAGTGGAAGGCAGAACCCCAGGCTGCTCGGGCATGTGGTTCCGCAAGGTATGCCAGCTGGGGCTGGGCGTTGAGAGGAGCGGATTTCCCAGAGGGAGGAAGGGAAAGACTGGTTTCTCGTCAGCCGGCTCGAGGGCCACGTCCCAGAAGCTGGGGAGGGTGTGCACAGCCAGGTAAGGGATGACTGAGGATGTGGAAGTCCTTAGAGGGCAGAGTAAGTTAAGGAGGGTGCGTGTGGGTGGACAGGCGTGTCCTTGTACGCCGTGTGGGTGGGATTAGACAAGGACTAATCGGATGTCACGGAGTCAGTGTTTCACCTCATTAGTTCTCAAGGGCAAAAAGTTTCCAATTCACATATTTCTTTATGTTCCTTTAAGGTGATTTGTTTCTGTCCTGCTTTTTACTTGTTGAGGCCCTAAGGCCTGTCTCATAGCAACGGTGGCTTTCCAACCTCACATTCACCTATAGTCACCATGGCAGAGATTATGGAAAAGTAACAGGCCGGAAGTTTTAGATGCCGCATCTTGTCTTGTTCAATAATTTTGCGTGCCGCCCGCACCCAGGGGCCACGTCAATCTCCTCTGTGTCGTGCCAACTCTATGTGCTACCGAAGCGAGAATTGCTCGATACTTTTAGATTGGTCTGTATGTGGAGTGTGACCTATGGGTTGTGCACTAGAGCTGCAGCTGCAGCTCTGCGCCCTCGAGGAGCTTCCCTCGCAGAACAGGCGCAAGATGGCCGTCCTCCGCCATACCGAACCTGTTGCACGGGAACTCCGTCGTCTAACGGCACAGCTTGGGCAGCTTCGCCGGCAATCCTAATACGGCCATAAAGTTCACAAAGTTCATTTACGACTTGGAGGCAGTCACTGAAATTCCCGGTCTGCCTTGTGGTTGTAAAAAAAGGAGACTGTCTGTCATTTGTTTGTCAGAAATGCAAAAATGAACTACAGTTGAGCCATGTTCTTGTCTAGGTTTAAAAAACAGCAGTCTTACTCATTGCTATCACTCAATATAGTAATAAAAATACACTAAGTTAGTGTTAACAGGGTGCGTACCTGAGCATGGGCTTCCCTGCAATGTTGGAGAACATTAGCAACTTGGTGGACAGCATTTCTGTCTTGCACAGAAGGTAGAGCAAAACACCCAAGAACCCAGCTTGGATGTCTCCAGCCCACCTCAGCTCAGACTACTTATGCTACAAGTCATGATCTTTACCTCTTCTCAGCGGTCCCTGGCTCTCCTGTCTACAGATTTCCCTGCTTCTGTCAGTGCCCCCTCCCCATCTCCAGTTGGACACCACCTCGTCTGCCTTAATTCCATCACTGGGTTTCCACCTAAATATCCCTTGACATCATTTCTTTTTCTCCACCAGCACCTCCACACCATCATCTCTTGCCTATATTTCCTCAGTAGCCTCCAAAAATATATCCCCACACCCATTTTTTTCCTCCACCACAACCCCATCTCTATGCTTCAGCCAGAATGACTTTTGTAAACATAAACTTGAGTATGTGATACCTCAGCTCCACCCCCATCAATAGCTTCCTCCCTTCTTTGATCAAGCTCAAAATCCTAAGTGTGGGTTTCTTCAGTTCACCAGGGAAACTGGGCAAGGTGGCACTCCTCTGGGTGGACGTGCCATCTGCCAGCCGCATTTGTGTTACCCTCTGGCAACGGCAACGGCGCCAATGATATGGGACACGCCTGTCACGAGCCACCTAAACCCTGCCCCATTCTGCCTTTGCCGTGAATGCACAAGCTGAAGGTACGATCACACATGGGATGTCACCACTTTTGTGAGATGGCAATAGGGAAGATGGTGGACCATGAACTGACTCTTGAGTATTCTGTTCAGAAGAGATACAGGCCAAGTCTGACACCCACAGAGCAGGAAATACAACTTCCCACAGGGAAGTGGGGTGGGGGGGCAGATTTGGCGGCATGATGACACAAGATGCCACATTTTCTAAAGACTTTATCTTCCAATCCAAGGTGCTCCAGTCAAGAGCAGAAATGAAGGCTCGATGCATGAAATAACTGTTTGAAGTCCAGACTGATTCTCAGCAGGGTGGTCTTTCGCTTGACGATGAAATGGGGACCCGCGGTGTGCACTACCACAGCAACAGCTTCTTGGTCAAGAGCCTTAGGCTCCAGTTACACCCCCAGCATCCGGTCATGGTCCGTATGATGATGGAAAACCCCAGGGCCACAGCAGAAAGCACCCAGAACATGTTGAGTTTACCAGGTAGGTCCCTGCAGGTTGAGGGCTGGCATCTGCCATAGCTGATCGCCCCGTCTGTGGCTCAGTCTTCACACTCGTAGAGGACACAGCAGCCCTGAATCACCTTTGTCACCTGAATCCAACGTTAACATGGTAAGTACTCCTCTGCACATGCAGGTAACAATAGAAACAATTATGTGAGCACATAAATGTGCTTTATTGGGGAAAAGTCTCACTTTTCAAAATAATGTAATGTCTGTTTTTTTTTGTGTTAATATATAAGCACGGCCAACAGAAGAAGTCAAATGTAGGGCTCATACAGAAGCACAGCACTCCTCTGAACCGTTTCTGCCTGTTCTAGTGAAAGACTTCCCAGAAGTAATGACCTTCGATTGTAATATTTATCTCAATATTTGAAGTCAGATGTCTCAATGTTATTTCTCACGATATTCTTACGATGAGTCCTGGTGTGATGGCTTGCTCCTTTCGTTGTCTTGAAAACCCAGTGGATGCTTTCAGTGTGGGAAGTCCAGTCCTTAACTTCTAGACATTTGTTTCATTTTAGGCCTTTGATGCATAACTACTCTGTTTTCTATTTTCGAGCTCCTATTAGTAGAATGTCGTAGCTTCTGAAAAGAGCCTTTTATTCATTGCTTCGGGCTCCTGTGACCCGTCACTGTGACCGGGAGCCCTGAACGACAGAGATCCACCTCTCACGGCACCAGAGGCTCCGAGGCCCAGCCCGGGGCGCTGTCTGGTGTGAACAGTCTCTGGGTCGGCCGAGGGAGGTCTTCTCACAGCAGAGAGTGGAGTGCTCGCCCACGTCCACACTGTCACCCGGGCGCTGACCCACCGCGAGGACCGGCAGGCCCCCAAACACCAACGTGCCGGCGATAGGGTTCCAACATGTGAATTTTGAGGGGACACAAACCTGTAGTCAACGCAGGAACCTGAACATCGTGTGTTGTTTTGTTTGTTTTTACTAATATTCTAAGTCCTTGTTCTTTTTTCTACTTTCTGAGAAATTTCTTCAATTTTTGCTGCCACACTTCTACTCACTCCGACTTCTGCCGTCTTCTGTGTTTCAACTCTCAGAGGCTTTCTCTAAGTACACTTTTAGAACATCAGTTTTCCCCTTCTGAATGCAATGCATTCTCTTTTCGCTTTGAGGGTGGTCATTTTGTTTCATTTTGTTTTGAAGTTTCTTCTGACTTGCCGGTTCTGGAAAAATGCCAGCAACACTGGCAGAGTCTTGGAGTCTCTCCTGACCCCACGTCAGAGCAGACAAAAGCCAAGCAGCAAGGTGTCCTGCGGGCCGCGAACCTGGCAGGCCAGCGGGGCCCGGCTGCGGTGAGCGGGGCTACCCTTCACAGCTCTGTCTCCTCCGCATTTATCACCCTCCTTTCCTTGTGTGCGTTGTTCTTTCCTTCCATCTCTACCTTCTGAGTGTCATAGAACAGTGACAGGGGCCGGATCGTTAGGCGAGCTACCCCAGATCCTCTTGAGGCCTTCCCTTTTTTCAGAGTGACCCTCTACCCTCCTGCCTACATGGTCACCAGCTCCGCCTCAGTTACCTAAACTGCTCGGGGAAGAGAACCAGCATGAAAAAGTCAAGCAAATCATGCAACGTAATGAAGCCGGGAAGGGTTGAGGGCAGGATTTGAACCCCAGTCTGTGCAATACCAAACCCTGTGTTCTTTCCATTGTGCCACAATGGGACATTATTTTGTATTTAATTTGTCTCAATTATGAAGAGAAGAGTCGAACCTGAACACGCGCAGTCAACCCAGTTGGTGGCTCCTTCAGAACGAACCATTTCACTACAAACTGTGGCAGAAGGTCCAAAGCCACGGGAGTTCTGGGTTCTCCGACACCCAGGAGGAACCTTCACACAACAGTCCCCCCCACGGCCTGTGCTGAAGAAAACAGCCCCACGTGTTTGTTCCTTCACTATTTTGAACAAAGTCAAAAAAGCTGAGAACCTTAGGAGTAACATTTTAACGTGCAGTTTGTGTTGTCCCTGCTAAGTTTGCCTTCTGTGTCTGCAAAGCAGGGTTCATCAGATTACTGATTTGTAGGTGAAACTGGTCATTTTTCCCCAGGTACTTCGTCTTGATTCTGAACAGTTGCCATCTATCGTCCCGGGTCACTAGCTGCAGCTGGAATTGCCCGGTTTGGAGCACGTACACTCTACTCTCTGTACTGACTGTGTCCAGCCGTTCACGAGCCAGAGCCGCCTGGGAACCAACCTGGCACAGGACGGGGCTCCCTGGGAGCCTGCGGTGCAGGCGGCTTAGGTTACGTCCAGGCTGAGCCTGCAGGGACCAGAGGTGGGAAACTCTAGGTACAGAGACGTGGCAGGGAGAGAAGACATGGAGGAACTTCTGGCAAGAAGAATAATGCTACCTGCCCACCTCACAGCCGCCATTCTTCCCTGTTAAGTGTCGCCTACATTACGGGGCCCAGCCATCTGCTCAGCTAAAAACCATTCCCCAGCCTCCCTTGTATCCAAGGTGGCTATTTGGTTAGTCTCTGGTCAGCGAGACCTCAGATGGAAGAATTTGGGAGGGAGACCAGAAAGGCTTCTTGAAGGGGTGATGGGAAGCTAAACAAAGCTGTTTGCCACCCTCCTCCCTCCTCCCTCCTCCCTCCTCCCTTCTCCCTCCTGACTGGAGGCAGATGCAATGGCTGGGGTTAGCAGCCACCTTGTGTGCTGGAGGATAGAATCCGAAGAACCGGAGAAGCTAAACATAGCCTGGGTCCCGGCCAGCAGCCCATGAATGCCCTCTTCTGGCTCTGCCCCACGAGGGAGTAATCTTGGTGCCTCAGTCCCTGTTGGTTTGGCTCTTCTGCTGTTACAGGGGAGCCTGCAGTAAAAGTGATACTTTGTAAAGGGCAGTGGGTATCTGAGTAGCAAGGCACCCATTGTGCTGTGAAAATCGATACTAAAAAGAGGGAATCTTGTAGGGGCCATCCTCAATGCTTCTCAAAGAACCGAGTTTGGGTCCTCTACTGGCTGCAGACCCTGGAGCCACAGCCCTGGTGTGGGTGGTGGTGCCTGGGGCCAGCAGACGGTGGCCGAGGCAGCAGGATGGGTGGGGACGGGAACAGGACTGAGGTCCAGGGAACAGATGCCCACCCAGGCATCCGTCAGGCCCTCGGCACACCGGCCAGCTCCAGGAGAGCTGTGTTCTTTCCCACAAAAGAGAGAACACAGATGTTTTCCAGCTGTTGAGGAACATTGTCAGAGTAATAGTAACATATGTTGGGTTCAAACATATGAAATTGCTGATATTTGATTTTTTCATGCCCAAAGTATGAATTTCATAATATCCAACTCTGTGTTTTTGACATTATTTTAGCATTTGTAATGTTAAATAAAATTAGTTTGCTCTTGCTTTCATATTTTACATTGTTTATATTAATTACTAAATATTTATTTTTCAAGTTATTAATTCTTATTTTTATTTTTGAAATTTGTGTTCACATATTTATCTTTAAAATAACTTACTCCCTTGTATATTTAGTCATTTTATGAATTTTATATTTCTAACATGCTTATTCTCTAGCTCTGACTCACCTTTGTTTTGTCACTTCATGCTGTTTATTCTGTCCGTGATGATCCTGCCATGGACCAAACGGGTAGCAGGTACAGGGGGTCAGCAGTGGGGGGACTGTGAGCCTCCTCTGTCTGCTCACCTGCCTGCTCTCTCCACGACCCCGCAATCATCACGGCCAATCTGAAAGAAAAATAAGATCTCTACATGGGAAAGTGCATATGTGAGCTCTCTAAGCACATCTATTCCCTCCACGGATGAAAACACGCTGGGCTGCTGGGTCTGCACTGGACACTGGACAGCCTGCATGGTCCGCCCTCAGGCCTGCAGGCTCCCGTCCCGATGGGGGAGTCCGAATGGACTGGCTTGTGCAGATTCCGGCCGACTGGACAGACGCGGTACTGGAAGGGCCCCAGCGCCCGAGTTAGTGCTCAGACACCAGTGCGGCCGGCGGTCCAGCCCGGCCGGATCTTCCTACTTGCAAAGCAAGCTGGCGACAGCACTTTTTATGTAAACTTTACTGTTAGCTTACTTTCTGATGCTATGAGGGCCAAGCAAAATGTGTCTGTGAGCCAGATTTACCCCCAACGGCACTGCTGGGCCTGATGAGAAATCACAGCGTTTGCACTTGGGAGTCTCTCTTCTGCTTGTGGAGTCCTTGGATGGCGGCTGAGCCTGGGAAGGAGGCCCCAAGCCCCCGGCAGTGAGCTCACGAGAAAGTCCATGGACAGACACCTGCCTGTCCCCATTGACTGAGCTGTCTTCTGGTGGCTTACCCTGCAGCAGAAGACAGCAGCACCGACACCGATTAAGTAGGAAGAAATGGCAGGGGAAGGAAAGAGGTAAATAAATACAATTAGCATTTGTGTGTTTCTTCGGGGTAAAAATGCACAGAAACAGGACAGCCAAGCAAATGCATACTTTTTTACTGTTTGAGGACTGGACTCCAGGTTGTAAGCTATCCCTTCATGTGCACTGAACTAAGCCACAGGTAAGTCCTGAAACTATTGCTCTTTTCGTTTACATCTAGTTAACAGAAGTTGGTCTAAGTCACCTGCCTCCTGTGTT
Source organism: Panthera uncia (assembly GCF_023721935.1). Lineage (NCBI taxonomy): Eukaryota > Metazoa > Chordata > Mammalia > Carnivora > Felidae > Panthera > Panthera uncia. The sequence continues at coordinate 39,533,717 of NW_026057579.1, forward strand.
TTTCCCTTGGATAAAATGATGTGGGCAGAAGCCTAACCAGCTTGGATAAATGGAGACTGTAGAAAGCAGAGCACAGAGGGCACGTATAATTCTAGAAGGGATGTGGGTGTCTGTCTGCCTCCAGCTCTGCCCACCACCCTCTCCACCTTCCCTGTGTTTGCCGGGCATGCTGGGCAATTCACGCCTTTAGAGCCCACCTGGGCCTTGGTCCGTGGCTGAAGGCAGCAACAGAGAATACGAGTAGAGATTCACCTGCTCCTCTCATGGAGGCTCAGCCTGTGTGAACACGCCCTGTGGGTCTGGATTTGTGGGCTGCGCTGTGAGCAGTATGGCTGAAGGTACTTAAATCACGAGAGTGCTTATTACGTCTTCTTAGAATCTCACTTTTACTCAAAGATATCGGGGACAAATTGTTGGGTTTGTATTTTTAAAGAACTGAAACGTTCTTGAATAAGTGATGGAATTCATACACGTCTAGTGTGATCCGTGAGACCTGAAGCGATCGTTGTAATACTGCCCCACTGCCTCACGGTGCATCCTGGGTCCCGGGTCACACAATGCATCCCAGGAGCACGTTACTGTCCGTGGGAGGGACGCTGCAGGGAATGTGTCGGAGTCACACAGAAGTCCAGGTGTTTGGATTCGTTTACATGAGGTCAGGCTCATGACAGCATGGCCTCTGCCTGAGGCCCTGCCTGGACCATCTCCTTGGTGTTTGCTCAGATACTGAACTTCCAATTTTACTCAAAATGCCAAATCCGATCTCTTAACTTCTGTGATTTGGCAATTCTCCTTGCATTTCTTAGTCCCCCGAATATGAGCATGGCTTGGGCTCAAACACTAGAGACCTGTGTACTGAGCTTTTATACAGGAAGACATTGTACAAAGGTTGAACATACCTCCTTTCTGGCCATAAAAGAAATAAACAAGGAAGCAAGCAAAAATATAATGGGCTCTGTGAGAGAGTGAAGGTTGCCCCAGGTTAGCCCAGCCCCAGAGGAGTTGCCTCTCTGCCTGGATGTCCCCACCTATAAAGTCTGGGATCACCTGCCACCTCTTCCAGGACAAGCCCTGCGTGATTTACGAGACTCCAAATCATCTGTGGACCTAGCAGGGTTTTCAGATGCCAGGCAGTGAGTAAGAGTCTACTGAAGATCCTGTTGGTGAATAACATTTCCTCTCTCTCTCTCTCTCTCTCTCTGTCTCTCTGTCTCTCTCTCTGTCTGTAAACTGAGGACCCTCATTTTCTATTTGTGCCCTGTCTCCATGATTAATTAAGATTACGATCTTATTGATTAGGGCTCAAAATGATGTTTGCTACAATGTCTAATGTACCGATGGAGCTAAGAAATGTCCATTAGTCATTGATATCACAACCGTGTTCATAGGGCTGTGCCCATCTGCTGACATCAGCCCTGCACAGATACCGCGCCACTAGTTAACTGGGTGACCTTGTAGAAGATTTAACCCCCTTCTTCAGGTCAAGGTTGTTTTATCCAGCAGGAGCCATAGGCACAGTTATCCCTGGAGCCATGAGAACTTCAAGGTTTAAAAAAATGGCTCCAAAATGTGAAAAGAAACTACAGAATCAAAATTAATCAATCTGTAATTGTATGACATTTTTGATGTTCACCACACAAGCAGCAACACAACTTGCATGTTCCTTATTCAGTTGTGCTCACTGTGTGATGCTGGTGAACCATAATGTCCACCCTGAAGTAGGCTGAGCGCCTGGGGTCCTGGGGCCTTCACAGCAGCGGCACTCCCCTGGGCCGGCCTTCCTCCCCCTTCTCGATATTCTAAGTCAGCCTGGGCAGCTCAGCTGGAAAGTCAGCCACTCGGCCCTGGCCCGCGGTCCTGTGGTATCTCCTGACATACTTCCATCCATTTGGAAGCAAGTGAGTCACTGAGTTAAGGTTCTAAGATGACGTTGCTAATATTCTCACTGTTCAAAGTTGAAAGTCTGCACTGACAATGTAGGTAAATTCTAAGGTAAGAAGCATCTCTGCCTACTTTCTATAATCTGAGAGCTCTAATCTAGTCCTACTTCAAAAGAGCAGTGTTCAAAACCCGGATAGGAGCACAAGCAGTGTGCTACAGAAGAAAGAAGATGTTTATCGGTTCAATCATGATAGAAGTTTCTCTCTTCATTCCCTTAAGGGGAAAAACATGAAATCGTAAAATAGGATTACCAACTAAGGTAGATTAGGAATTTACTTGCCAAATCACGCTCTAGACCAATGAGTTTCAGTAAATTTTGGTCAACAAAAATCATCATTTTAACACTGAAACTGTGTTTCCCAGCAGATAGCAGAATTGTACTATAAGAAGGAATCACACGTTTCAGTGCTTCACTCTGCAAACTCGTGTCCTCAGCAACTACAGGACAAAAATGGGATGGTCTGTACCAAATCCCATAGAGCCTGGCAGGCTGGAAGCCAGGTACACTTCATGCAAATACTAAGGTGGTAAAACAGAAAGGGTCATGAATGAGCAGGCTTTGATGTCTGTGTATGGAGGTTGTAAAATGTGAATATCCTGCAAGTTAAAAAAGCCTCCAGCATATCTATGTGTCTCAACCTTGACAAATGGCTTCTATCTTGATCTTTGGTTCTCTAACATTTGGCGAAATAGCATCTTCCATACGGGGTGGCCATGAGAATTCAACATGACCTAAAACTGGCACCTGGTGGAGGTGAAAATACTTTCAGCTACCTTTTCCCCTCCATTCCCAACATTATGTTGCATTTCTTTCAATATGTCCCATAGTCTGTGTTAGAACGGTCTAAGTCAATTCCTCTAAAATGGAAAATTTTCTAAAGATTTGGATTATTTTATCTATACAGTAGAAAAAATACAGGAGGCGAACACAGGAAAAAGAAGCCAAAATGTCTGATATTGCAACCTTGAAAATATAAACTATATGAATTGTGTAATGTTGAAAATATTTTTAGAATTGTTGATAATACTCGTCAGAAAGTCCTCATTTTTATTGTGGTAAGTATATATAACATGAAGTTTACCACGTTAGCCACTCATCCCGGTACCGTTGACTGGCATTAAGCCCATTCACGTTGTTGTGCGGCCATCCCCACTGTCCCTCCCCAGGGCTTTCTTATGTTCTCAGATTGAAACTCTGTGCACATTAGACACTAACCCCCCATTCTTGCTCCTCCCAGCCCCTATTCTATTTTTCAATCAACATTTTATTTTCTGTCTCTGTGAATTTGATCACTCTAGGTACCTCAGGTAAGTGGAATCGTGCGATATTTGTCCTTCTGTGACTGGCTTATTTCACTAAGCATCATGTCCTCAAGGTTAATCCATGTTGTAGCAGGTGTCAGAATTTCCTTCCGTTTAAAGACTGATAATTATCCCACTGTATTTATGTATCACATTGTGTTTATCCATTTATGCATTGATGAACATTTGCATTGTTTCTGCGTTTTAGCTATTGTGAATAATGCTACTATGAATATGGTGTGAGAATATCTGCTCGAGTCTCTGCTTTCAATTCTTTTGGTGGATAGGTCATACGATAATTCTGTATTTAATTTTTTGAAGAAACTCCATACTATTTTCCATTTTCCATTCCCACCAACACACAGGAATCCCATTTTCTTTACATCCCTGTCAATTGTTGTTATTTTGTGTTTATTCAGTAAGAGCCATCCTAATGGGTGTCTCATTGTGGCTTTGATTTGAGTTTCCCTAATGGTTAGTGATGTTGTAAATCTTTTCATGTGTTTGTTGGCTATCTGTATAATATAAACAGATATTTTTATATTTGTTTATATTATATAAACTACTCGAATCTACTAAAGTCTTTTGCCCATTTTTTAATTGATTTGTTTGGTTTTATTATTGTTGTCGAGCTGTAGGAATTCCTTTTGTATTCTGGATACTAATCTCTTATCAAGTATATGATTTGCAAACATTTCCCCCCATTGTATGGGTTGTCTTTTCAAGCTGTTGGTAGTGTCCTTTGATGCACAAAAATTTTAATTTTAATGAAGTTCAGTTTACCTATTTTCCTTTCTCTGCCTCTGCCTTTGGTGTAATATCCCAAAAAATCATTGAAAATCCAGTATCATGAAGAGTTTTGTAGTTATTACATGTAGATCTTTGATCCATTTTGAGTTAATTTTTGTATATGATGTGATGGAAGGATCCAACTTCATTCTTTTGCATGTGGGTTTCTAGTTTTCCCAACACGATTTGTTGAAGAGATTGTCCAGAATGTCCTCATTTTAGGAAAATTGATCTTAGAAGGAAACATTGTGAACATTTCTCAATTTAAGTACTAATTTTTATATTAAAATACAAAACTGTTTGCCATTTTTCGAGCACTTACGCCATCCATGCCACGTAGTGTACTAGAGCCTTTGCACACATTGTCTGTAACGCTCTGAAGAGCCCTGTGAGATTTATACTTTTAACAGATGTCTATTCAATGTCCAATATACTAGCTACTTTTCTAAGCACTTTTCTAAGTGGAAAAAAAAAAGCAAATGAAAATCCCTGGTTTCATAATGATTAATTCTAGTGGAGTGGACATATAATAAATAAATAAACAAAAATGTGTAGGATTACAGGTAATTGGTATGCTGAAAAGAGTAAAGAAAGGGTATAGGGTTTACTGAGATAATGAAGGGCTGCAATTTTAAACACAAGGACAAAGTCTTGTGAAGACGATGACTTTGAGCGAAGACTGAAATCGGTGAGGCACTGAGCCCAGGGACATGAGAAAAAAGGACGTTCTGCCTTCCAGCGTCACTCATGCAAAGAGCCTACGGAGGCCAATCACATTCATGGTCCCTCTGGTAGCAACAAATCACAGAGGGTGTTGGAATCCAGGCCAGCCCCGAACCTTTGCTTTTTATCACTAAACCACACTTATCGGTCCATCCTATGGGAATATTGTGAGTTTTTCAGGATGCTGGTTAAGTCAGTGTGTTCAACTGATGACAGAGTGAAGGAATAACTTCTATTTTCCAGCAGCAAAACGGCAGATACTTCTACTCCTTCTGCCTGGAATAGCCCTCTGACCCACTTTCCCTGAATAACCTGTATTCGTCCTTCCAGTGCTGCTTCCGCAGAGGCCTTCCTTCCTTGACCACCCAGCCAAGTGGTCACCCCATTAGTGCCTCTAATATAGACTGACCCCTGCCTTCTTCTTCTTTAGCATCTTCCTCTATCCGGAGATTATAAATGCTGTCGGAGCAAACGCCAGACTCTGACATCTTCTCACTGTATCCAGTGCTTGCCACTGGCCCAGGGATACAATGGATAATGTAGAATAATGAAGGAATTTAATAACATGCACAGAAATACACACCAGGGAAGTAAGTCAGTATAATGAAACCCCGTTGAAATATTAACACGTGGGTGTCTATTCTGTGACATCACGATCGTTCACCTATCAGGGTTTTATTCCATGCTGTTGCCGTGCATCACATTGTGAGCCCCACCAGGTCAGGACAGTGCTTTCTTCTCATCTTGGATCGCTCGTTCTAGCACAGTGCCTGGTGAATGTGGCACTCACAATGAATGCTTAGTGAAAGAAACATCAGGGACAGGGTTTAGGTAACTTCCGTGCATCCTTACAGTGGTAAGCCACGTTCCAAATTTTACTACATCTGATGCGAAATTGTATCTTCTCAACAATCGAGTCTTTTATGTTTACACTGTAGATATGATATAAAAAGATAATGTGGATTGTTTTAGAAAGAGGTAGAAATGAGTCTGCTTCATTAAATGTTTCTCTTACCAACCACTGAGTAGATGAACTGGCTTAGTGCAGATGAAGGTGACCCACTTGCCCAGGTGACACAGCCCCATACGTGGGGGTGGTCAGGGCTCACCTCCTGGGGCCTCAGATGTCACACCTCACATGTGGAGACAGTCTGGCTGAACATCTCAAATTTTAGATGGCCCCTGAAACTCATTCCAGCTCAAAATTTCTATACTTCTAATTATACTATTCTTCAAGATTCTTGGGAATATTGTCATTTGAAATATGATATTGGTAATGTCCCAAGCCAACAAATATTCATGAAAGATTCCCCCCCCCTTCCATGTGGACCATATGGATTTAAAATCTCTTTCAAGTGCAGTTTTTGGATTTTGGAACAAATACAGCATTCGTTTTTGGAACTAAAGCACTTTCATTATATGTACTTGGAGCATTTGTAGGCAAAAAATATATGTACTTTAAAAAATGAAATGGTGTTCAGGCCTATTGAAGCTTTGTAGCTACATCAAGGATAAATTCAAAGGCATCGGTTGTGCCGTGAAATGACAGACAACTAACATCATCAAAGGCAGGAAGAGCCACGTCACAGTTCAACAGCACGGGTCTCGGTTTGTCGGCCTTGACACTAGTGACATTTGGGACTGGATGGTCCTTCAGTGTGAGGGCTGTCCTGTGGATTGTAGGATCTTACTAGCAGCCCTGGCCTCCACCCACTAAATGCCAGCACGCTCCCCCAAGTGTGACCACCAAAATGTCATGGCAGAAATCACCCATGGGTGGGAACCCTTAGGGTACATGGAATGACCCCAGGACACATGACATTGGAGAGAAGCCCCCCACTCACCCTCCCATGAGCTCACAAAAGTGAGCATAGTATATCCCCCAGGAACAGTAAAAAGACCATTCACAGTCACAGACTGTTAGTGAAATACTTCAGTACCCGTCTCCCAGGGAACTGAGCCACACCCATATGAATAAATCAATCGCAGCACCCTGTATCTGAGATTTAATTAAATGTCCAGAGATGTTGATATATTTGCCAAATGTCACACAGTTACAATTATTTGCATAACCTATGGAAATTCTCATGGTCTCTCTGGATTATAAAACAAACCCCACATTTTAGACTTCTAAAATTGGAACAACTAAAGCACTTTGTTTAGACGACTAAAATTTAGTGAAATGTAGCAAAAGTCTTTCTCTTATCCTTTGGAAATTAAAAATGTCACTGTTCCTACACACTAAAATCTCTACGCACTAAAACATTTAAAGGGTTTAAGTTCAGTCATATAAATTGAGATTTGGCAAGTAATCTCCTATCAACATGCTGTGCTAAATATAAAAGGAATTTTGACAGAATCTCGTTATCTTCCTCCTCCAAGTTGCCCTGGCCCTAAGCAAGTTAAAAAGGATGTGGACAGACATAGTGAGCAGAAGCAGGGTGGGAAATCTCGGGGGGCAATCCGAACACAGCTACACCTCTCCAGCCTCCCCTAATGCATCTCCTTCTCCCCATGAAGCCATAAAGAGAAGAAGCGGAAAACGCACCGCGCCCAAAGCCAAGACAGACTTCCCACATAAGCCTGGCCTGTGCAGAAACTTTTCTTACTATATGGTAGAGGAAGTCTGGGTACAGAAGTGTGCCCAGGCTTGGCTACACAAGACTGAGGAGTCCCTCCACAAGAGAAGAAAGAAACTTGGGAGCTCTTGCAAAATCTCCCCCTGCATTAGGAATGCAGAGGAAGTATTATCCAGAAATTCTCCCTGTCATTCTGCAATATTTACAGGGCTCTCAGCTGCTGGCTTCCTCACCCACACAGGACTTCTTGGGCTATTTTCATGGACAGCTGTCTCAAGCAAAACTTTGCATTTTCAGGAAATTGGTTGTTAAAGCCACAAGGGTAGGAGTTGGCAACAGGAAGTTGACCCCTGGGAGGTACAGTTGTCACAGAACAGCTTTGTAAAGGGGCAGAGAAAAATCTTGGTAACAGTGCATGCAGGAAACTGCTAGCAAGAGTTGAGTAATCATTCATAAACACGCTCTGGGATGTGAAGGGAAAACTGAGAAGAAAATCATGGGAGTGAGATGGTATTTTTGGAGAACAGAAAAGAGAGGAACTTTATAAAGATCACTAGTGATACAAAGAAAGCTTGCAGGAATATAGAAGCACAGTAGGAACAAATTATATAAGACAACTTCTCTGAGCTGAAAAGCAGCATATGCAGTCATTCCAGACAAAAAACTACCAATGAGAGTGACAACAGATACAGGTGTGTGGACAACAGGAATAAAGAAAGAACCTAAATTTTACTGGTAACAGGATGAGAGGGAATTTGCCTACTCAGCAACTAAAGTATAATTTTCCCTTTGATGGTGGTGTTCTGGGGTGATGGTGGGGCTCTGGGGTGATGATGGGGGTTCTGGGGTGATGGTGGGGTTCTGGGTTGGCAGTGGGGGTTCTGGGGTGATGGTTGGGGTTCTGGGGTGCTGATGGGGGTTCTGGGGTGATGGTGGGGTTCTGGGGTGATGGTGGGGGTTCTGGGGTGATGGTGGGGTTCTGGGCTGGCGGTGGGGCTTCTGGGCTGATGGTGGGGTTCTGGGCTGATGGTGGGGGTTCTGGGCTGATGGTGGGGTTCTGGGCTGATGGTGGGGTTCTGGGCTGATGGTGGGGTTCTGGGCTGATGGCCAAGAAAGAATTCTTGAAGTGGTCTTTGGTGCAAAAAGGTGATTTTATTAAAGCATGGGGACAGGACCCCTGGGCAGGAAGAGATGCACTGGGGTTGTGACAGGTAACTGATTATATACCCTCAGGTTGGGAAGGGATTAGGGATAGAGTAAGTCTCTAAGGTATTTTAGAAGCAAGGTTTCCAGGACCTTGAGGGGCTAGGTTAGGAAAATGCCATTTATTACTGTTTAGTAAAACCTCTGGTGTGAGACCCTTCAGATGTATCAGGGGCCATAAGCATGGAGTATAATTGCCAGCATATATCTTGGGGCAGTTGAGACAAAGGAAGTTTCCAAAGGAATTTTTATGTTATAGTAGACTTACAGGGTCCTTGAGGTTGGGGTAATGTCAAGCTAAGATTCCTTTTGGCCCTAACAAAGTGTCATCCTCGAGGCAGCTGAGCTACTAGAGGGAGGTCACTCTGCCGGTTTCAAGGACTTGTCGGTGCGCTGTAGGCAGTAAGGGAATTTAATTTTTCATTTGCCTTAGTTTCCCACATCGCCATGGCAAGCACTTAAACCCGTTTCTTTGTTCTTGGGTGGCCAGGAGTGTCTAAGGAATATCACAGATATTCCGGGGGAGTGGGGGTGGGGGGTGGAGGGGGGGTTGGCCTGTACTCTGCCCTCAGTTTGCCACAGGCTCCCTCATCACTTTGAAACCTTAGATGTCAAAATATAATGGAATAGGGCCTACCAATGTCTGAAAGAGAACTAGGACTACATGACGTCTTCATCATCAAGCTGTATTTGATCTAATAAATAGAAATAGATGAGTTCAAAACAATCCCACTCATGGACCTGTCCTGAAAAATCTCTCCAGAGAGTAATTCCAATCCAGCATGACATGAATCAAAGTGAAGAGTTCAAGAACGGAAAAATTATGACAAGACTACCAGTAAGTATGGATGCCAATTAAACATACATGTATCCAAAGAAATCTGTTCACAAAAACAGACTCATATCAAAAATATTTTTCAATCACAAGATATAGAATGTGAAATACAGTGATGTATGTGATGGATGGAACTGTGTATTCCTCAAATCTGTCAGTTGAAGCCCTAACCTCCAACATTACTGGATTTAAAGAGGGCCTTTCAGGAGATAATTGGGATTTTTTTTTTCAATATATGAATTTTATTGTCAAGTTGGTTTCCATACAACACCCAGTGCTCATCCCAAAAGGTGTCCTCTTCAATACCCATCACCCCCCCTCCCCTCCCTCCCACCCCCCATCAACCCTCAGTTTGTTCTCAGTTTTTAAGAGTCTCTTATGCTTTGGAGGAGCTAATTAAGATTAAATGGGGTCATAGGGTATGGCCCTACTCCCAGAGGGCTGCTGTCTCTACAGGAACAGGAAGAGCCAAAGGAAGCACTTGCCAAGGCAAGACGTATGAGGACACAGCAACAAGGCAGTGTCCGCTCACCAAGACCACTCAGCTCACCCAAAGCTAGCCCTGCCCCTGCCTTGACCTCAGAAGGCTAGCCTCCAGAACATAGAGAAACACACATCTGTGTGCAAACCACCAAATCTAGGGCATTTTGTTACAGCTGCCCCAGCAGACCAATACAATGTACCATAAAGTGATTTCTAATTTTAAACATAGATTTTAAGAATAGAATATTGTCAAACTAAATGTGACATTTAGAGGAACATAGGCTGATTTTAATAAAAATAGACAGTAGTATAATTACACAGGCAATAAATAGCATCTAAGATGTTGGTCAATAATGTTTTATTATTAACTTTAAGAAGTGGAAATAAAGTGGGACGCCTGGGTGGCCCAGTCGGTTAAGTGTCCGACTTCAGCTCAGGTCATGATCTCACGGTTTGTGAGTTGGAGCCCCGCGTTGGGTTCTGTGCTGATAGCTGGGAGCCTGGCGCCTACTCTGGATTCTGTGTCTCCGCCTCTTTCTGCTCCTTCCCAACTTGTGCTCTGTCTTTCTCTGTTTATCAAAAATAAATAAAATGTTAAAAAAAAAAGAAGTGGAAAAGGTGGAAATAAAGCAAGCATGTACTTAATAAATTATGGGAAAAAATAAGGATAGCTGTCTGAAACAAAGACAAAGAATTAGAAAACAGAAAACTAACCAAAGTTATACAATTCAAATGTTAATTCTTTAAAATAAGCAATAAAATAATTATTTTATAAGAATATTCAAGAAGTAAAAGAAAATGCAAAGTCACAATACTAAAAACACAGTTAGGAAGAAGAGTATTTTCTATTTTAGAGATATAACCCCATATATAATGTATTTGCTAATTTAATACTAGGTATCTTAATTTAATGATACATTTTGACCAAGTAGTATTTATATCAAAAATGCAAGGATAGTTTAATACTAACATATGCATTATCAAAATTTATTACACCCATTGGTCAAAGAAAAACATTATATTTATAGATCATAAAACTGCCTTATAATAAAATCCATCATCTATTTATAGGGGTAAAATCTTCTATTTATACAAAAATTGTGTTTAAAACAAATCAATTACAAACCATCATCAAAAACCTTAATTCAGACTAATACAAGAAATTCATTCTTAAAAAATAAGTAAGCAAGGGTGTTTATTCTTAAAATCAAGAATAAACAAGGATGCCCAATATTATCACAATTAGTATAAACAATAACTACAGTGGAAAGTATGTTCTAGCCTCTGAGCTGAGGTAACAACAAAGAATAACCCTAATCCTCACATTGACCTGTGAGGGTGACTTTATTTTCCCAATTTAGTGGAAACAAGGTGGACGCTTTTCCAGGGATGTGACTTGTAAGAGTCCCACACACATGCAGTGTGGGACTGTGTTTGAACTTGGTCTTTGTGAGTCTGCTACTTTGACCACTTGTTCTGATTTCATTGCTCTGGGCATTCTACTTGATTAAATAAGACCAAAAAAAAAAAAAAAAGGAAAGAAAAAAAGAAGAAGAAAAAAGAAAAAGACAAGAAGAAAGAGGCAAACATGGAAAAACAAGAGACAGGTTACTGCTACTTGTAGATCATGTGACTATTTACCTGCAAAATCCAAGAGAGCCTATTGGAAATTAGTAATGAAATAAGGTGATCAGACATAAACAAATGTGAGAAATCACAGATTTTTGGTATCAACAAATATAATGAAAAAGATTCTTTTTGTAACTGCAACAAAAAACATAAAGTACGTAGGAATGCACAGCCATAAATGTGAAGGACCTATATAGAAAAATCTGTCATTTGTTAACAAGGAAAACTCTAAAATAGACTCAAGACGTATACAAATGTTCTCCACATGATGAGTGTTTTTCCAATAAGGACCATGAATTAAAGCATCAAGTGCAATAGAAAGACATAAGAATCTCTAAAATTATTTATGTCTTTAGGTATAATTGGCATACAACATTGTATTAGTTCCAGGTGTACAAATTAATTATTTGATAGATGCGTGTATTGCAAAATGATCCCCACAGCAAGTCGAGCTAACATCCATCACCACTCAGTGACAGATCTTTTCTCATGATGAGAACTTTTAAGGTCTGCTCTCTTAGCAACTTTAAAATAGTCTTATCAACTGTGGTCACTCTGCTGTCTAGTACATCTCCATGATTTACTTATATTATAACTGGAAGTTGGCATCTTGTGACCACTGAAGGATTAGATTTTAAGTAAACACACTGATAGTGGGGTTTTAGGTGAAAGGCTATATCATGCAGTCAGCGCTGATGACAAATTTCTCAAGTACAGAATATCCACAGATATTCATAATGCTAACCTTGAAGCAGGATGCTGACTTGTTTCTGAATCACCAAAGATTAAATTACGTACTATAATTTGTGTTTCCTGTATTTTAATATATTTAAATTCCTTTTTTTTTAATTTTTTTTAACCTTTATTTATTTTTGAGACAGAGAGAGACAGAGCATGAACGGGGGAGGGTCAGAGAGAGAGGGAGACACAGAATCTGAAACAGGCTCCAGGCTCTGAGCCATCAGCCCAGAGGCCGACGGGGGGCTCGAACTCACGGACCGCGAGATCGTGACCTGAGCCGAAGTCGGAGGCTCAACCGACTGAGCCACCCAGGCACCCCTATATTTAAATTCTTTAGAAACTGATGAGTGATGAAAACTAGCTGGTAATTTCAGCCAGTGGACTCTGTTGTGTTCTTTCTTTGCTGCATCATCTGCTGTCCTGTTAGAGTTCAAGTAAAATCTATTCTTCCTAAAGAATTATTATATTCCTGGTTAATCAGGTAATTTCTCTCCCTCAGCGAGACTTGGAAAAAGATTCTTCCCTGCTGAGATATGAGTAATGAAATCTGGATACTTATTTCCAAAAATATAGGTTCCATTTTGCAAAGTATATTTTTATGAAGGAATTTAAATCTGTTTCAAAAGACTTACAGGTGGTGTGCTTTCACAACTTTGCTAATTTACACCTGACAGAGTAATGAAGGTATCGAGCCTGAACCCTTAGAGAAGGTGAGTGGGGAGTCTGACACCCAGTCACCTCCAGGTGCCAGTGCAACTTCTGACATTTGAGGTTTGAAGTCTCAAGAACCCTTTCTAAGAAGCAACCTGACAGAGAGGAGGGAGGTCTCCCAGGCACTGAGTAGTTTTTGAAGATCATGCATGTGTCACACAGGATCCCGGTGACCAAAGTGGGTGTCCTGGACAAAACATGCTTCTTCTGGCTGTGACACTCTTGGGGAAAAGCTACAGAATTCCCAAGAGTACATACTGTTTGAAGGTGTCTAGTCCATCCTAAGTGCCCTCTTGGGTATGGGTTACTTTTACTGTTTTCTAAAAAATATGTCTAAAAAGAGACTTTACATAAATATATATTTAATTTTCAGTATTAAAATTATTCTAATAGCAAAAGTTGTATACTATAATAAATCAATTTTTATTGATGGTTATCTAAAATAAAAGGAAATATAAAAGCTTTGGATTTTGTTTGTTTTTTTAGAGAGAGAACGCATGAGCAGGGGAGAGGGGCAGAGGGAGAGAAGAGAGGACCTAGGGTTCTGCATCTACAACCCTGGGATCATGACCCAAGCCAAAATCAAGAGTCAGATGTTCGACCAACTGAGTCACCCAGGCATGCTGGATTTTTATGTTTTAATAGAAGAGCTCATTTTTTAAATGTGAAATAAGAATTTTACCTTCTAATATCTTCAAAAGCATATGAGGAGAGAAGAAAGACATGAATTTCAAAAAATAGATATAACTACATACAATATATCATGATTTTTTAAAGTACATCTTGGAAAAACATAACAATTATTTCAAGAATTATACCATTTTTTTGTAAAAACCCTATATATTATTGACAAAGGTGTAACTTTAGGAAATTATTACTTCTGGAATTGAAATAAAAATTAAAAATTAACACCAAAGAGAAAATAACTCAATAGCTTGAGGCAATATTACAGAAAAAATGCAAGTCAGTGAAGAGTCAATGAGTTATGCATTTGATACATACCAAATAAAAACATAATAATCCTTTGGAAATATTTATTTGCAAATAGATAAAGAAAAACATGTCAAAGTTGATTATAAATTGATTATAAATTTGATTTTATTGCCAGTCACTATTGGTAAAAAGAAAAAAAAGAGATACTAAGGTTGTATGAAATCAGATTTCATACATCCCTATGTTCTAAATATGAGGTTAGATAACAATGACAAATGTTTTACTCTTCTTTTTTTAAATTTTTTAAATGTTCATTTATTTTTGAGAGGGAGAAAGAAAGAGCATGAACAGGGGAGGGGAAGAGAGAGAAGGAGACACAGAATCCAAAGCAGGCTCCTGGTTCTGAGCTGTCAGCACAGAGCCTGATGGGGAGCTCGAACTCACAAACTGCAAGATCATGAGCTGAGCTGAAGTTGGACGCTCAACAGAACGAGTGACCCAGGTGCCCCTATTCTTATTTTTTAAATTTGGATAAATGTGATAGTATCCAAAATCTATAAAGAAGTTATTATACTCAACACCCCCAAAACCAAATAACTCAGTTAAGAAATGGGCAGAAGACATGAATAGATACCTTTCCAAAGAAGACATCCAGATGGCTAAGAGACACAAGAAAAGATGCTCAACATCATTCATCATCAGGGAAATACAAATCAAAACCATGATGAGATACCACCTCACACCTGTCAGAATGGCTAAAATTAACAACACAAGAAACAACAGGTGTTGGTGAGGATGTAGAGAAAAGGGAATCCTCTTTCACTGTTGGTGGGAATGCAAACTGGTGCCCCCATTCTGAAGAACAGGATGGAGGTTTCTCAAGAAACTAAAAATAGAACTACCTTACAATCCAGCAATTGGACTATTAGGTATTTACCCAAAGGATAGAAATATATAGACTCAAAGCAGTACATGTATCCCAATGTTTATAGCAGCATTATCAACAATAGCCAAACTATGGAGAGAGTGCAAATGTCCATCAACTGATGAATGGATAAAGAAGATATGGTATCATATATAAGATATATATACATATGAATATTACTCAGCCATCAAAAAGAATGAAATCTTGCCATTTGCAATGACTTGGTTGGAGCTAGAATATATTATGCTAAGTCAAGTAAGTTAATCAGATAAAAAGAAATGCCCTATGATTTCACTCATATGTGGAATTTAAGAAACAAAACAAATGAACATATGGGAAGGGGGGAAATAAGAGAGGGAAACAAACCACAAGAGAATCTGATGATAGAGAACAACCTGTGAACTGATGGAAAGAGGTGGGTGGGAAATGGGCTTGAGGGCTGATGGGCACTAAGGAGGGTGCTAGTTGTGATGAGCACTGGATGTTGTATGTAAATAATGAATCACTGAATTCTACTGAAACCAATATTGCACATTATGTGAACTAACATTTAAATAAAATTTAAATAAAAGTAAAATAAATAAATAATAAAATATGAAAAGTTAGCAATAAAATAAATTAAATGTGGATAAATTTGCTTTGATTCCATTGCAGGATCATACACTAGCTGATCAGGCATAGTTAATGATCTATTATGGAACAGAAAAAAACCTCCTACAAACAGAAATCTACTTTTTAAAAAAGTTTATTTATTTATTTTGATATAGAATTAGAGAGAGAGAGAGAAAGGCAGTGAGGGAGGGGCAGAGAGAGAGGAGAAAGAGAGTCTCAAGCAGGCTCCACACTGCCAGCACTGAGCCCAACATGGGGCTTGGTCCCATGAACTGTGAGATAATGACCTGAGCTGAAATCAAGAATAGGATATTTAACTAACTAAGCCACCCGTCACCCTGAAATCTACTTTTTGTATGCTAACTGTAATATGATTAATTTCTACTTCTCTGAAATATCCAACTAACAAAGGTGTAACCAAAAGTTTTAGCCAACAATTAAGGTAACTCCAGCTGTGGGTCTTGACCTGGACTCATAAAATAAGGTTCAAGCTAAGTTACATAACAATATGTGAATACTTTTAAAGTAGCATTGCCTTTTAGTATGAACCCAACAGGCCATTAAAAGGATTATACATCACACGAGGGTTATACAAAGTAGGATTTATCCCAGCAACGCAAGGATAGTTCAATATAAGAAAATCAATGTCATACATCATATTGATATAATGAAGAAAACAACACACACCCACATAATCATCTCAATAGACACAGAGAAAGCATTTGATGAAATTCATTACCTTTTCCTCATTACAAAATTCTCAGCACACTAGGAATAGAACAGAACATCTTTAACGTAATAAAGGGCAATTGAAAAACACACAGTTAGCATCATACTTGTTAGTGAAAGACCAAAACTTTCTAAAATCAGGAACAAACAAGGATGCCCCCTTTCACACTGCTATGCCACGTAGTCCTAACCAGAGCAGTTGGTCAAGAAAAAGAATAAAAGGCATTCAAATTGGAAAGAAAGAAGTAAATCTATCTCTGTTTGCTGATGACATGATTTACATATAGAAAATCCTGTAGAATCCACATTAGAAATAAACTATTAGAGCAAATAAAAAAATCCAGCAAAGTTGCAGGGTACAAGATCAACAACAACAAAAATCAATTGTGTTTTTATACATCAGCATTAAATAATCTGAAAGAAAATTAAGAAAGTAATATCATTTACAATAGTATCCAAAAGAATAAAATATGTGGGAAGAAATTAAATCAAGGAAATAAAATACTTGAACACTGAAACTACAAAACATTGCTGAAAAAAAATCAAGCCTTCAAAAATGGAAAGACATCCCATGTTCATGGATTACAACTCAATATTATGAATATGGCAATACTTGCAAAAGTGATCCATAGATTTGAGCAGTTCCTTTCCAAATTCTAATGACCTTATTTTGCAAAAATGGAAAAGGTGATTCTGAAATTCATATGAAATTATAAGGAACCCCAAAATAGCCAAAAAAATCTTGAAAAAGAGAAACAAGGGAGGAGGACTTACACTTCCCAATTTTAAAGCTTATTACAAAGCATTCATGAATTCACCTACTCACCAGAATTTATTTGTAAACTTGAGTCCATACTTCAGCACTTGCTTCAGGGCTACTTGCAGATATGCACAGAGGCAAGAAGTCTGAGCTGCTTGAGGCCCATGTTCACAGCTGAGGTCAAGTCTGCCCTCTGCCTTTTTGTTTCAGCTCCTGTCTTGGGACAGTGTACTGTTTACAGCACATATAATGTCAAATCTTTGCATTTTTTTGTTTTTGTTGGTGATTTTGCTGTTTAAATGGCCCCCAAAGAATAGTACTACAGTACTGTCCGGTGTTCCTGAGAGCGAGAACAGAAAGTCCATGTTGAAATAGCCCTGGCATACATATTCTAGGAGCTCTATCACGAGCATCTATATCTCATCTTTACTAGCTGTTAGTTTTACTCGTTATTTTTATTGAGGTTATTCAGGCACAGAACAGCCATTTTTTCCCTCTCCGCTCACACCGTTCTACACTAATTTCACATCTCTGTATCACATGCGTGAATGTGTAAATTTGAAACTTTCAGATTAGACAAGTTCTGTCGCGTTCCCACTGCTGCACCATCAGCACTGACCCTGTTTCCCCCTCTAGACATCAGCATGCACTGCCCATCTTCCTCAAAGATGTATCTTGCAGTTCAGGCCAGATCAATATTTAGCATTCACATTTTGGTGACTGCAGATTCACTTGACATAAGACATAATAAACTGTGGTACTGTTTAAAAAGATTTTGTTGTTTCTAGAGTTAATAATTGCCTTGCTTTTTATTTGGTTTACTAGAGTAATACAATGCTAAATCTTCCCTCAAGGCTTTCAGGCACATCGAATTTTCTCCCAGTTACTTCTTGGAGACAGAACTATCCATGCTGGGTATCTTCTAAACTGGACACACAAATGCTTTTCTGGGATGGACCATACATCATCCTGGGAATGCCTTTTCTTCTCTCCTGCATCCCTGCTCCCCTCTTAGGAAGGGCAATGAGATGGCAAGTATCTTTGTCTGAACATATTTGATAATATCTGAAAATACTTATATTCTGCCCTTCATTTTGATAGTTTGACTGGTATGGTAGCTTCAGTTGGAAATAATTTCTCATGAAAACTTGAGTTGCCTTTCAATTCCAGTGTTGTTTTGTGAACTATAAATGGTTCTATTGCTGGCCTTTTGTGTTTTGTCTTAGAGACTTCAGCTTCACCACCATTCTGAAGTTTCCCAGTGTTGTGCTTTCATTTGGCTGGATTTTCATACCTTGTGTTGGGCCCTGAGTTTTTTTATTTCAAACTATCTTTAAGTTTTGGAAATCTGTTTTTTTTTTTTAACGAATTCAGTTATTTTCTTCCCTCTAATTCCTCTGCCTGCTCATTCTGGAATTCTGATTTGGTAATACAATGAGCCTCCAGGACTCATTTGAATTTTGTAGTTTTTCTGTCATCTTTTCCATCTCTGTCTTTTTTTTTTTTAACGTTTATTTATTTTTCAGACAGAGAGAGACACAGCATGAACGGGGGAGGGGCAGAGAGAGAGGGAAACACAGAATCGGAAGCAGGCTCCAGGCTCTGAGCCATCAGCCCAGAGCCCGACGCGAGGCACGAACCCGCGGACCGCGAGATCGTGACCTGAGCCGAAGTCGGACGCTTAACCGACTGAGCCACCCAGGCGCCCCTCCATCTCTGTCTTTTATCTGTAGCTTCCAAAGATTTCCTCAATGATACTTTCCAACTCTTTTACTGAGTTAACTTTTGGTTATATACATATACATACATATGTACATATATATATATGTATATATATGTAAAATCTAAGGGTTCATTGTTGTTCTCTGAATGTTTCTGTGTAATGACATCTTGTTCTCATTGAGTGGCTCTGATACTATCTCCAATCTCCCTCAAGATGGTATTGATTATTTTCTGTTTTCTTCTGCTTACAGTCTTTAGACATGTATCTTTTGCTTATTGTCTATTTGTTCCCTGCCTTTCCTGCTAATATGCCTGGTAACCACTGAGTTCTTTCATAGTTAAGAGACAAGTATTAAACATAGAACACCCCATTCCATGCCACTCACCATCCCTGCAGTGGACTCAACCCAATCCCAATCTCAACTCAGAGGTCAAGCTCGGATTTTTGTTCCAGTTGCTAATAAGGGCTCTGAGTTCTAGGAATGTTGTTTCTCTCTGGGCATCTCTAGGGCTAGCTATGCACATGCCCACTTCTGTCCTCCTCAGGAGTGAAGACGCCTGAGAGATCTTCAGGGAAACAAAATAAGAAACTGCTTAATTTTACGTAAAACTCAACATATACAAAGAACACAAAGATACAGGGGTTTAAGAATCACACAGTCTGGAGGTGAACTCCAAGTGTGGATCAGACAGCAACATTTTATGTTGTCGGGTGATCATTTTGACTCAGGATGGGCACCAAACATGCTTGCCCTTTGTTCAGAGTCAATGGAGGGATGTCAGCTCTGAAGTACAAAAGTGCTGGCATTTAGCAGAGCCAGCTGAGAGCCACAGATTGTGTATCCAAAGCAATTATATTTTTAAACATGTTCAAAGTTATTTTTAACCTTTTATAGTCCTTTCTGGTTTTCACTGTTCAGAGACTATTTTAAACCTTTTCTTTATTAAATTTGGAGATGTAGATGAGGACACTTACGGCAAATTGTGAATGAAAACTAAAGGGGCCACCCCACAAGAAGAGAAGCCTGTGGGCTGAGAAGAGGGAGGGCACACCTGAGGGTCAGTTTCCAAGGACAGATCCCACCCACAAGCATCTACCCAGCCCGGGACCCTCTGCCTGTGGCTGATGTCTCGCCCTTGCTGTGACCCCTTGGTGTCCTGTCTCCACATGGAGTCAGCCACAGGCAACCCCTTTATTTCCACTCACAGTGAGTGTGCCAGTGTGAAACATACCTAACAGAGCTTGGGGGGTTGTAGGCTCATCTTCCTTTCTTGCCCTGTGAACTGCCTGCCCATCAGCAGGTCCCCTGCCACCTTCTCTCTGTGCATCTCGGCCCTCTCTCTGGGTACCGCTGAGTACCTCTGTGCACCCTGGCTCTTCTCTGTGCACCCTGCCCTCCTCTGTGCACCCCTGCCTTCCTCTGTGCATCCTGCCCTCCTCTGTGCACCCCTGACCTCCTCTGTGCACCCCTCCTCTGTGCACCCCTGCTCTTCTCTGTGCAACTCTGCCCTCCTCTGTGCACCCTGCCCTCCTCTGTGCACCCCTGCTCTTCTCTGTGCACTGCTGACCTCCTCTGTGCACCCCTGCCCTCCTCTGTGCGCCCCTGACCTCCTCTGTGTGCCCCTGCCCTTCTCTGCACACCCCTGTGCTCCCCTGCACTGGGGAGCCCTGGCTACACTCGGGCTGCTCCAGTCAGCTCCCTGAAGCTTCCTCACCGCTGATACATGGCTCACTCTCTATTTAACAGGAGGAAGAGGCATCTTCCTCTGGACTTTCCTTGTGAGCATCTGGTCCCCTTTGCACTTCCCTGTCCTGGGCACACAGCCCAGTCCTCTCCCAGTGTCCCTTTCTCTGGAGGAAAAGTCTCTTCCCCAGGAGTGCAGTCTCCTTTCCTTGAGCCTGCTTTCATTCTCCCTCTGCTTCTTCTCAGTCAGCTGAAGAAAGAGGCTGTGGATGTGGATCACAGTGGACTGAAGGAGGGGCGGTGGGGTGGCTCTGTGGGAAAAGGGATGAGGCAGAACAGACATGTCCTCCCAGGGTCCTGGGGGCAGGGGTTCCCCAGGTAATGGAGAGCAGGATCAGAACTAGCAGAGTGGAGAAGTCTGGAAACTGACTCTGCTGCATTGACTTAGAAGAAATGAGATTTGACAGGTTCTAGTGAGGATTCCCTACTTAAAAGAATAAGAATCCCACAAAATGTCATATCTGAATCTCTTCCAGAAGAGCATATCAAATATGAACTCCCATTTCATGTGTGTGTGTATTTTTGTATCCAAGCGTGGAATAGATTTATTTTTCTTTCTGTTGTTGTTGAGGGTTTTTTAGGTTGAGGTAAAATTTTCATACAGTCAAATTCACGGATCATAAGGGTACATTTTTAAAGGACATTATGCTTTAGAACAGTGTGGGTTACAGCAAAACAGGAAGGAGGCCTAAGTTCTCATTCACCCCGTGCCCCCATCACAGCCTCTCTCACGGTCAGCACCCCCACCAGACGGTACATTTGTGACCAAGGGTGAAACGACACCGACACATCGACATCACCCAGAGTCTATAGCTTCCATCATGGTTCAGACTTGGTGGTGTTCATTCTGTGGGTGTGGACAAATACAGAGCGCTGTGATCGGACACTATGGCACCACGCAGGGTACCTTACTGCCCTGAGGATGCTCTGTGCTCCACCTGTTCACCCCTCTTGCTGCCTCTCGACCCCTGGCAACCACTGACCATTGTCTTGTTCCCCCAGTTTTGCTAAGCATGATTTTGGTGTTTTGATAAATGCATACAGCCCAAGCCACGGTGCTAGTGGGTTTGCTTCCTGATTCTGCTGTGCACATTTATCCTCTCACAGACTGGCAGCCAGAAGTCCAAAATGGGCTTCACTGGGCCAGAGTCAAGGTGTTGACAGGGCCTGGCTCCCTCCAAAAGCCCTGGGGCAGAGTCTGCTTCCT
Organism: Panthera uncia; assembly: GCF_023721935.1. Taxonomy (NCBI): domain Eukaryota; kingdom Metazoa; phylum Chordata; class Mammalia; order Carnivora; family Felidae; genus Panthera; species Panthera uncia. The sequence goes on from NW_026057579.1 coordinate 39,555,286, forward strand.
TGCCTTTCCCAGGTTCTGGAGGCTGTCCACGCCCGCAGCTCACAGCCCTGCCTCCCACTGCCTTTCTCCCCTTCTTACAGGATCTCATCCACTTGCCTTGTCTTCACACCTCCCTCTGCACACCTCTTGTAGGGCACACCGATCCAGAAGGATCACATCTGCAAAGCCTTCCATATAAAATGACATCCACAGGCCCAGGGATTGGGACTTGGATATCTTTGGAGGCTGCCATTCAGCCTACCACACACGTCGAGATATAAAAACATTTCCATCACCCAGAAAGCTGTGTAATTCCTACCAGAGATGGATACCGACCTACCCAGGCAACCGTGGTTCTGGTTTCTATCAACACGATTGCCCATTCCTACTCGGCTGTCCTGGGCATGTGTCCTCTAGCCAACACAGTTTCTAGGACTTACCTATGCTGCTGTGGGAATCACTGGTTCATTCCTTTTCATCATTGAGCAGTATCTATAGTGTGATCACATCATAGGTTTTCAATCTATTTTCCTACTGGTGGGTATTGGGATTTCTTACAACCTTTGGGGTTATGAGAGAAGTTACTATAGACATTCTTGAGCAAGTCTTTTTGTGGACACACTTTTTTCATACGTCTTCAGTAAGTACTCCAGTGGTACCACTGAGTCATATAGTGTAAGCATATTTTTACCATATAAGAACCTGCCAAAAGTTTTCCAAAGTGATTGAGCCATTTCTCGCTCCCTTGGCAACGTATGAAAGTTCACGTTGCTCCCCAACCACTTCCACATCTGGTGTGTTTAAATGTTTAACTTCAGCAAATTGCAGTATCACGTTGAGATACTAATTTATATTCCCTGATACCTAACACTGTTAAGCACCTCTGTATGGTTCTATTGCACACATGTATATCTTCTTTCGTAGAACATCTGCCTAAGTCATTGAATCGTTTTTATTTAGTTATCTATTTTGTACTCATTCATGTGAGCAGTTTGTATATTCTGTTTATGAGTCCTTTGTTGGATATATGTATTATGAATATCTTCTCCCAGTCTATGCTTTACCTTTGTATTTTCTTAATACTATATTTTAAAGGAAGATTTTCAAATTTTGATGCAGATTGATTTTCCAATTTGTTCTTTATGGGTTAGTGTTTCTTTTTTTCTCTTCAAGAAATCGTTGCCTTCTGAAAGGTTGCAGAATATTCGCCTATGCTCTCTTCTCAGAACTTTATAGTTTTGGCTTGTATCTGGAATGTGAATCATAATTTATTTATATGTGTAGTGAGAGGTGGGGATAGAAGTGGTGGGTTATTTCCATTTTTTTCTCCTGTTGTTCCAACATCATTCAGAAAACACCCTTTCTCCATTTAGTTTCTTTAGAAATTTGTTGAAAGCAATTTATCATCTACTTGGTGTCTGTTTCCGAGCTATCTACCTGTTGCCTTGATGCAGTTGTCTATACCACACTGTCTTTATTACTGTGGATTTTTAGTAAGTCTTGGAATTAGGTAGGATGGTTCCTTTTCTTTATTCTTCCTAACCAAAAGTATTTAGGCAAATCAAGGTCCTTTGCATTTCCATATAAATTTTAGACTTAACTTGTAAATTTTTATAAAAACAGCCTGTTGGTATTTCAGTTGGAGTGTGTTGAATCTAAATAATAATTTGTGGATATTTCAACTCTTAACAAAATGAGTCTCTAAATTAATGATAATAGTATTTCTCTCCATTTACTTAAGTATCTTTAATTTCACTGTACAATTCTTTCCCACTCTGATAAAATATGCTTCTGAGTATTTTATATTTCTTAATTCTATTATAAATTTTCATTTCATTTTTCACTTACTTGATGCTAGTATATAGAAATATAATTAATTTTTATATTTATTTTGTAGTTTATGGCCTTGCTAAATTCATTTATTATCTCTAGTAGTTATTTTGTGTATCCCTTAGAATTTTTTACGTAAACAATTGTGCCATGTGTAAATAGAGCCCGTTTTATTTCTTCTTTTCCAATTTGTATGCCTGTTTATTTCTTTTTCTTTGATTGCGCTGGGTAGTTGCTCTGATGCAAGGTTAAATTTAAGTGGTCAGAAAGAACATCCTTGTCTTTTTCTTCCTGATTTTAGAGAAATAGCCTTCAATATTTTACCATTAAGTGAGTTGTAGGTTTTTCATATATGCTCTTTGTCAGAGTGAAGAAGTTGCTTTTTATTTTTTTGTTGTTTGTATTTATTTATTTGTTGTTTGTATTTGTATTTTTATCACAAATAAGTGTTTAATTTTGTCAAATATTTTTCTGCATTTATTGAAATCATATAATATTTCTTTTTTATTTTGCTAATATATTGGTTTATATTGATGGATTTTTCTTTTTCTTTTTTTAATTTTCTTTTATTTCTTTTTTATTTTTTTAATATGAAATTTATTGTCAAATCAGTTTCCATACAACACCCAGTGCTCATCCCAACAGGTGCCCTCCTCAGTGCCCATTATCCACCCTCCCCTCCCTCCCGCCCCCCATCAACCCTCAGTTTGTTCTCAGTTTTTAAGAGTCTCTTATGTTTTGGCTCCCTCCCTCTCTAACCTTTTTTTTTTCCTTCCCCTCCCCCATGGTCTTCTGTTAAGTTTCTCAGGATCCACATAAGAGTGAAAACATATGGTATCTGTCTTTCTCTGTATGACTTATTTCACTTAGCATAACACTCTCCAGTTCCATCCACGTTGCTACAGAAGGCCATATTTCATTCTTTCTCATTGCCACGTAGTATTCCATTGTGTATATAAACCACAATTTCTTTATCCATTCCTCAGTTGATGGCCAGATCCTATTGATGGATTTTTCAAGTGTTAAATCAACCTTTGGATTTCTGGAATATATCCTACTTGGCAATGTTATATTATCCTTTTACTTTACCATGTTTTGATATCAGGGCTGTATGGGCTGTGTGAATAAAATCAGTGGAAAAAATATGAAAGTATTTATTCATATCTTATTGTTGTGGAGTTTAAGTTAGTTTCTACTATTTCTTCCATCATTCTAGAATTCACCATTTGGCTCAAAGTTATCTTTTTGGTAAGGTTTTTTAATAGTCTTCAGTACAAAAGTTCTAAATTTTAAATTAGACATACGGCTATTTAAGTTTTCTATTTATTTTATGTCAATTTGGTAAGGTGTTTGTCAAAGACTGTCCATTTCACTTAAGTTATCAATTTTATTGGAATAAGTTTGTTTATAACACTCCCTCATAAACTGTCTAAATTATGTAAAACTTGCAGTGATATTCTCTCTTCCATTTTTGATATTTTCTGTTATTTTTTTCTTGATTAGTCTCACTATAGATTTATCCATTTACTAGTCTTCACAAAGAACCAACTTACAGTATTTTGTCTTCATTGCTTGTCCTTCTCTACTTATTTCAGTTCTTTACTAATTTCTTTCATCCTATTTATTTGGTTTTAGTTTACTTCTCTTTATCTAGTTTCTTATGTGGAAATGCAGGGAAAGTTTAAATTACTGTCCTTTTCTAATATCATCATTAGAAGCATCATTAAATTCCCCTGTAAATGCTGCTATTATTGTAGTTATTTTCATAAAGTTAAAATGTTTTCTAATTCTCTTAGTGTTTTACCTGTCACCAATGAGTTATTTAAGGTGTGTTGTTTAATTTTTAAGTATTTGCAGGCTTTTCTAAATTTTCTCATAGTTGATTTTTCGTTTGATTCTTTTTTGACCAGATAACAGAAACTATAAGGTTTCAGGCTTTCAAAAGGTACTGAGACTTATTTTATGACCTCACATATGGTTTATATTGGGAATGTTTCAGCTGCACTTGAACAGTACGACTACTTCCTAGTTGTTGTGTGGGATGTTCTACAAAAGTAAATTGAGGGGCGCCTGGATGGCTCAGTCGGTCAAGCGTCCAACTTCGGCTCAGGTCATGATCTCATGGCTTGTGAGTTCAAGCCCTGCGTTGGGCTCTGGGCTGATAGCTCAGAGTCTGAAGCCTGTTTCGGATTCTGTGTCTCCCTCTCTCTGCCCCTCCCCTGTTCACACTCTGTCTCTGTCTCTCTCAAAAATAAATAAACATTAAAAAAAATTAAAAGTAAATTGAGTTGTGTTAGTTGATAGCATTGTTCAATTTTCCATATCCCCACTGTACTTTTTTCTAGTTGTTCTATCAATTACTAACAAAGAAGTGTAGGGGCATCTGGGTGGCTCATAAGTGTTCAACTTTGGCTCAGGTCATGATCTCACAATTCATGAGTTAAACCTCACGTCAGGCTCTGTGCTGACAGCTTGGAGCCTGGAACCTGTTTCAGATTCTGTGTCTCCTCTTCTCTCTGCCCCTGTCCTCCTCATGTTCTGTCTGTCTCTCTCTCAAAAATAAATAAACAATAAAAAATTAAAAAAAAAAAGAAAGAAAGAAGTGTTAAAAATCACCAATGGTAACTTTAGATTTTGTCTATTTCTCCCTTTCATTCTGTCAGTTTTCTTTTCATACATTTTGAAGGCCTATATTTAAATATATTCACATAATGATTATTAGGTCTTTCTGAAAAACTGACCATTTTCTTATTGTAAAATGTTTCTCTTTATCTCTGGTAACAATCATTATCTTTAAGTCTACATTGTCTGGTACTAAGGTGGCCACATCAGTTTTCCTATACTCGTTGCATGGTATATCTTTTTCCATAATTTTACTTTCCATCTTTTTTTAATATATTTAAAATCTCTCTCAAGCAGCCTATATAGTACGTCTTATTTTCTGTTCGGTCTATTTAGACAATCTTTGCATTTGAATTGGAATATTTGGCCCATTTACATTTAACATAACTACTGATACGGTTTGATTCACATCTTAGAACCCTAAATCTGTCATGCTAATGAGGCTAAACTATCCTGATAAATGAAAAACTACGTAAAAAAAAAAAGCCAAAGAACTTCAGCTTATCATCAGCTAGCCCTTGGTCCCCAGCAGACCTGTCATCCACCCACAGATGAATGACAGCCCATCAGAGACCAGCTGAACTACCTCATATCAGAAGAACCACCCAGCTAACCCACAGAATTGTGAACTTAACAAAATGGCTATTTTTCAACTACTAAGTTTTGAGGATTTTTGTTACACAGCCTAAACTAACTGATATGTTATCTCACTGACCACTGTTTACTTAGTTGGTTGCTCTAACTACACCTTCCTCTCATTGTCCCATCTCCACCTTAGTCCAACTGTCTCTCTGAATGGCACTTCTCTCATGTTATATATCTATAGAAAATCTGTTAAGACCAGTTCTGACAAAACAAAACAAACAAACAAACAAAAACTTCTGCTAAATTTTATTCACTGAATGATTTCATTTAAGTGTGTTCAACTTCTAAGATCTCTGCTCACCTTCAAGCAATGACATGTTTTCTCATGTCATCCCAAATCACCCACCTAAACTTTCATTTTAATCATTAGGAGCCTATTTTTACATATATTTACCCATTGTTGACTTTTCCGCCTTTTTGCAAAAATAAAGATTTCCAATAATCCATCAGTTATAGTACCTTCTCTAAGCAGACAAAAATATCACCTATGCTTATTTTTGAATGCTATTATTGAATCAGTATATAAGTAGAGGTTATAATGTCCCTGTGAAAAATTAATAGTGCTAAAAATCAAAATATATAGAAATACCTGTGTATTTATATATGGGTGTCTTAAAGTTGCTTTCGCAGAGAATAAAAGTATGCCAGGGAAAGAGTGAGACTGGTCAAAAACATTGTTGGTCATCAATCCACCAATATCTTAAATGTAATAAGTTTTTGTGTATATCTTGTGGACACACCATCATCAATATGTATCATTGATGTAACCCTGAAGCTCACTTCATCATATAGCCAAGTCACAATATGAATCCCGACTTTGCCGCCGTCCGTGCAGAGGGCACCAAACTGTGGTCATGTTACCAATACCTGTAGGAGTCCCCATGCCCTTACTTATTACTGCATGGAACAAGAAGATTTTGCACATAAATATTTTTAATACTTCATGTGTAAATAAAAAAGAAATAAAAAGTCAATTTAGTAACCTTTTGGAACACTAAATTATTTTCTAGTGTAAAATTCAGGGTCCCTAATAAACAACCCAGGAGACTAGAATATTAGGTACTGCTTTTGGCTAAACTGTATCTGTTTTCATGCCCTCACATTCTCAAAACACAAAGTTTTATTTATGGGAACTCTATATAAAACTTGCAAAATTGAACAAAAATAAACAGATATGGTTTGTCTTTTGAGTCATGAGAGTTCAAAACTTAACAGTTCAACACTGTGTTCACAGGACCTTCGAAAAGAACATCAGGGTAGACATGGCAAGATGGACAACACATGCTATCATCACTCCTCACCTGAGTCATAGAATTGTTGTCTTGGACCTGTCACAATTAGAGACTCTGAGTTCCAGGTTCAGCAGGAGGCATCCCAAGGGTGTGGAAAATAAGATTTCTGGCTTCTAGGCCCTGAATCCACAAACCGTGAAACTCAGAACATCTGGAAACATTGAGTTGCGTGTTGCAAGACAGAGGTGGCTTGGCTCTGGGAAGAGCTTGCACTCCATCCATCTACTCGTGATAGCTGTTGGGCACAACCACCGAACTCTAGGACCTAAGCCAGAATTAGTAACCAGAGATTGTTTTTCATATTTGCCTTCATTGAGTCTGTTCTGAAGTTGCTAGTTACTTATGTGACTCTGGAAAGTCTAGAGACACACACATAAGGACGGAAGGTAGTCACAATTTCCCTTAGACAAGTAGGGTCAGTTAAAACCATTTTTAGAGTCTAGTAGGAGCAAAAGACCGAGCTGCAAAGCTTATAAAGAGTGTGAGAACTCATGGTTAGTCAACAACCAACAGCACAAAGAAAACGAAAGCTTAATTTAAAGCAAAAGAGATTCCCAATGGCATACTGTCTTCTGAGCCGGACTGTCACATTCCTCGATGCCATTTTCCACTCCCTCACTCATGTGGTTCACCCTTTTCTGAACACCTTTTTCTTCCTCCATTTCTTTTTAAGATTTAGGGAATAACAGTTGGCATATTAGACAAATGTGGACTCTGGGAAGTGCAGAGGATAGAAACAAAAATACTTCATCCTTCACATGAATCACCACAGATTTCTCAAGTTAGATGGCTTCTTCATACTGGCATCGCAGTCCTGGTTCCAGACTAGAAGTGGCACACTGTGTCAACAGTGGAACTGCCATGAACTCCTACCCCCGCCAAAAACTCTGAGTATCCCTGGGACCCCAAAACCGCTGGTTCTAAATGACTAGACTGGAGGTTTTATGGTTCCCTTAGGGCTCTAAAGGCTTCTCTTCTGAAATGTAATTGCTTCTGCCCAGCCTTGGGCACAGGAAGAGCGTGGGAGGAGCCAGAGTGTGGCACCCCATGGTAAGACAGAGGTCTGGTCGCCCTTTCATGACAAACATCTCATGCAACTTCATAACTGAAAGACCTATGAGATGGCTTCCCTGTCACTGTCACCCAATCGACAAGTGGCCTCATAGGTCCTTCCCATGAAGCACTGACCATTAGAACCTGAGAATTCTGGCTGAAACTCATGGAACCAACCTATGAGGCCCCTGGTGCTGTGATTTGAAAAAACAAAGGTCCACGGTGGCCAGCGATGAAGCACAGGGAGACCCACAAGCATCCAATTAGAGGACCTCTGAGCACATCCCTGGGGTCCAGTGGAAGTGCCTGGTGAGGGGCAGGTACTAGTGATGGGTGCTGGCACTCCCCAGGCTTGGCCCATGGGACGTGAGCCAAATGCCGTCACTCTTCATGTCCCACAGCTAGAGACACAGCTTCCTAGGGCTCCCAGTCCCCTTGAAAAGAGGCACCTTACAGTAATTCCCTCCACACTGGGATTCTCATCGGTTTTCCCCAATATCCCAAAGTAGCAACATGTTACTCTTTCTTCTTTGCTTCTTGGGATCTGAAAATCAAACATCACATGCTAAGCTCCTCTTCTTTCCCATGCTGAGGGTCAGGACCCAGAGTATTCTGGATCAGCCACAGTGCTGTCTGGACCTGTCAGCCTTCTTAGATGGTGCTGATAACAGCCAGCTCTCAAACAGGCTACTTCTCCCCTGCAAACCTGCCAGGTGCCTCACCCACAGTTGCCCGGCCTCTCCTGCAGGGGACACGGGTGTGACAGAAGCACTTCCCCTTTTTAAAGGGGCAGAATGTGTTCTAATCTTGTTGTTTTAGATCCAAATAAATCTATTTTATTAACGTTTATTTATTATTGAGAGGCAGAGCATGACCAGGGGAGGGGCAGAGATAGGGGGAGACACAGAATCTGAAGCAGGCTCCAGTCCCCGAGCTATCAGCACAGAGCCTGACGTGGGGCTCGAACCCACAAACCGTGAGATCATGACCTCAGCCAAAGTCGGATGCTTAACTGACTCAGCCACCCAGGTGCCCCTAAAGTAAATCTATCTTAATATGTAAAAATTAATACTATTTTAGATTCTTAATATATTTTTTGTTTTTTGAAACAATTTTCAGCCTTCCTGAGAAACACCACCCTATGAGTTATGTTGAAAAAGAGGATAAATTAGCATTAACCATCCTTACATCAGAGACCGTGTTCATCATTTTTCATTCGTGGGCTACCACTCACAATAACCCTATGTGATAGGGATGTTGCTCCTACTTTATAGAGGAGGAAACTGGGAACTTAAAACTTGCTCAAGGTCACACAGCCAGGCTATGGCCCAGGACACCCTGGGATGCTGACCCGAAAGCCAGCACCCCACCGCCCCAGCCTTGCTCCCTCCTCTGTCCTAGGTGAACGTGCATTTACGCTCATGGCCATCTTGGATCTGGGAACATAAACCCCTGAGAGATGAGTATTGAGAGACTGACCCCACACATTCCAGCCAACCTTTTCTCACGACCTACCTGGGGTTGGGACGTGTGTGCACATTTCCAACCCACAAATGCAGAGGACAAGAGACCTGCCCATGTTGTCTGTTAGCAGCGAACCTAGGAGTCTGTGACACGTGTCTGTATGATCACGGACAGACCACATCGTACTGCAGCCAAACAGAAGGTCTGACATCTGCACGTGAATGACAGCACGATTTCCTTTGGAAATGATACAAGTATTTGCATGTATAACTTAAATGAAGTTTCTATAAAACATCTTTTACTTTATCAGCTTAAATTTGTATATGAATATAAGAAAATGTTCTACGGAAAGTGTACATTATACAATTTATGGTATTCCTCACTTAAAGCTTCGGCGACAGGTGGCTCCGGGTGCACACAGGGCTGTGGGCTCCAGCCACTGTGCCCGTGGGGTGAATTCATCTGCCTCTCCGGGGGTCCTGTGCCCAGCACCAGCCAAGCACAAGTGCAGTGAGGTTGGATCGCATCTACAGGGGCTCAGAGCTGCTGTGTGCCCTCAGGGTTCTCCCGTGGTGTCTCCATAGCGTGCGGAAGAGGTTCAGAGGCTTGTCTTCCAGACGACCTGCTCTGCTTTCGGTCCTGCTCTGGCCTCTCTCAGCAACGTGTGGGGCTTCTGACTACACTTCAACAGAATGACGTGGCTTTGAAGGAGCCACATGTTTAACTGTCTCCGGTGGCTGGGTCTCATCTGCGTCCTATGAGTCTCCCATAACAAGTGATCAGCATCCTTTAGTTGGAACCTATCAACAGGAAGATGGTATCCACTTTGGGCCCGCAAGTAGACTAAGTATGGCTCTTGATGGCCAGAGCACGCATCCCAGTGTGAAGCCCCACCTGGAGAAACAGTCGGGATGAACCAAGGAGGATGGGAGGGCGTGGTCGTCCACGTTGCTGACTGAAGTCCAAAGATGCCTGCTTGTCCTGGGAACAGATATGTATTGCCCCCAGGCCCACAGGACAAATGACTTCTGAGCAGAGAAACAGGAAACTGAGACAATCATTTTCTGCTTCTGTTTCTCTCTTTTATATGTTCTGCAAACGGGAAAAGAGAGTCACCCAAGTTTATAGAAAACTTTGGGAATGCTAGTCTCAAGAGCGTATAAACTCCTTTTTCTTTCTTTTATTAGAAAAAAATGAATCAAACTTTTTTAAACTGTTCGTGGCATGGAATTCACAAGATACTGCATGGTGCGGCAAGAACCCCCAGCACCCACCCACGGCGCCAGCCCTACGTCCCCAGAGCAGCCCCACTGCCGTGCTGCACGTCTTCCCAGCTGGTTAGCAGCAGCAGCAGCACCCGCAGTGCAGCGTCCAGGCTGGAACAGTGGGGGTTGGATTTCCCACCTGGATTCTACTTATTAAAAATTTAAACACTGTCTTACTCGGAGATTTCTCCTTCGCTGAGACATGGAGAATTTTTGTGCAAGACAGAGTGAGCAGCCTAGCCTGCCTTTGGTGAGATGCTCAGTGCCCCTGGAGAGCAGCCCAAGTCCGACCTAAAGCAAAGCCCCAGACTTTAATCAGGCTCTCATAACCAGCACGCTCTGTATTGATTGCATGTGTCCATGAACAGCCTGGATTATGCTGGGTCAAGTCAAGCGATGCTGTGTCAGGGCCCAGGGCGAGGCTGGCCTTCCTCCAACCTCCCTGCAAACACAGTGCGGGCTGTTTATATCCTAGTGCTTTTTCTGTCACTTCCTAAGCCACCGTGGGGAAGATGAAAAATTCTAGCAGCAGTGATGAGTAAGTAATTCGGCCAGATGCCAAGGAAGTGGCCAGTGGCCCTGCCGGCAGAACTGATGGTACAATTTTGCCTTTATTTGGTGCCAGAGGAGGAAAGAAAACCAGCAAGCAAGATGAATGGAGGCTAACAATATCTTTCTTGATGAAAAGCTCAAATTTCTTTTTGAATTTTGAATCTGGTGGCTAAGGACTGTATCCTCGCATTTTGTTGCCGACGAGAGAAACCGCTCTAGCTGTGCCGCGTCCCCGGGTCGTGCCCGTGACCGCGTTCCACAGGTGAGGGCAGGAGGCTCGCGTGACACACGGCTCGTCTAATCAGCGTTCGCTAAACAAGGACATCTGAGGGTGCCAGACGCAGGGCCACCCGACCCTTCCTATCGGCCACACGCCTCCTCTCTGGTTTACACGGCAGCCTGTGCCCAACACCACCTGCCACCGGGTGGGTCTTCCTCAGGCCGGAGAGGGCTCACATTTTGTTAGACCTGCTCCTTGAAACAGGCCTCTCTTCCTGACGGACAGCAGATCCACAGGCATCTGTTTGTTGTCCTTTTCTGAAAACAATATAAAAATTAGGTTCCTTAGTCTTTTTCTCCTCGGATTATCACTATTGCAGCCATGACTTAGATTCCAACGTGAGGGTTTATCTCTTCCAAAACAAGCGGATAAGTTGCAAGGCAGTAGGAAACTTGAATCTTAGAGGATAAAAAGCCAAAAAGAAATTTCTTTTTTACAAAGATGAGAAAACGTTTTGTCAAAATGACAGAGATGTGTCCCCTTGCCCTGATGTGGATGGGGTCAGGCACCAGTCTGGTGCAATTTGCCGTGGGCTCTGACTCACTAGACATTTCACAGCAGTTCCTAACCTGAACCACGTGATGGAGGCCACGCAGAGGTGCTTCTAGAAGCTGCCTGCACCCGAGAGGAGGGCTCTCTTCTGCAGCCCCAGCCGCCCCCCTGCCCAGGCCATTCCCACCCTCTTGCTTGCACACGCAGGCCTTGGTGGCCCCACAGGACAGGCAAGAGTCCAGATCTCACGCCCAGAGGGCCCTCCAGGGCCTTCTGGCAGCAGGAGCTTCCCACGGACGGGCCACCGCGGGGCTGACGGTCACCACTCTGGTTTTGTCAGTCCCAGTATGCAAGTCAGTTACACTAAAGCCTCCCGTCTTGTGTGGGTTGACAGGTCTGACTAGAACAGAAGGTTATTTAGTTAAAAAGTGAAAAATGCCATTTACTTGAGTGAGTGATGAGTCATCCAACGACACAGCTGAATTTGCATGGAGATGAATGGGTCCTAAGAGGACTTCTAATTTCGCTTTCTTATCCCACAGTAGAGGCCCAAGAGGGTTAGCTGCTCAGCAGGGTCAGAAGCTAATTAGTGGCCCAGGGACCCACACCGGGCTTGAGTGTGATGACCTCTGCAGGGGCTGTGACCCGAACCTGAGACGGGCCGGCTCGGAAGACGCGGACCTCGTCCCCCTTCACACCCAGGCTCCTTCCCACTGACATGATGTGCACAGCGCCACACGCTCATTGCTCACTGCGCTTTTCGGTGTTTCAGACCAGAGACGGGTGGTTTAGGGACGTCCAGAGTTTCCTCAGCCAACCTGGATCTAAGTTTCCTACTACGCTCTCAGATGAGGGTGGCTGGTGAAGGGACATACTCCTTGAACACCGACCACTCCCACTGTGTGAATATCTGTTCAGTGAGGAGTCAGAAGCCCGTTTGAAGTCTACTAGATAATATGCAAAGCGTAAGCCATCATTTAGACCCTCAGTATTCATTCAGTATCGGTGCAGGGTACAGTGACAAATACAAAAATCGGGGCATATAGTATCTTTTGAGCAAGCACTTTCTGGTAGTCCCAAACAGAGAGAACCCTCCTCTTGGCATACTAACTGCTAATTTGATTAACTAGGCCAGTTGGATAACCTTTCTGTGATAACCATTATGATGCTATTTAAATAGCTTCTTATATTGGGGTAGCCCTTTCAATATCACCTATGCAAGTGGTTTTGATTTGAAAAGAATGAAAAGTCTAAAAATGTCTATGTTGGTGCAGACATTGATCCAATCATCCGGAAATAGTTATGGCGTGTCTCTTACGCTCCAGTATCCAGCCGAACATGGAGCCTACAGAAAACAAAACAGATACATTCTTGCTCTTGACGTGCACAGTCTAGAAAGAGAAACTGGAAGGCTTTTCCGAGTGCATGCCTCATCGGAGGTCTTCACCAGGCAACCCCAAGCTGTGGGCACTTGCGTGTGCAAGCTGAATTGAACACGGCGTCCTTTGTAACACACGTGCGCACCTGGGGTGAAACCTGAGGGGCCGGAAATACGTACAAAGAGGTGCTCTGATGTTTTGGACCTGCTCCCTGCACACCCCAAAGGGTCACTCTGCTCTTCAGAGATTACTGGCCTAGGGAAGCATACCTTGTACCTGCTCACTAAATTGAACAGCAGGAAGGGGCCATTTTCTGCCATGCGTTGACTGCGTCCGCATGAGCTACTTGGGGCAGAAACTGACAATGAGATTCACATTGGATGACCTCACTTTTATGTGCGAAAAATAGTTATTTGTCCTTCTTTCTCCTCTCCTAAATTCAAAAACATCCTTTTCATAAAGCACAAGGGGAAAACTCAAGTAAATGCTAAACAAATGCACTTAGGAATAAAAGCTGTAAATGGAAACCCAAGTGACATCTGTGCGAGATTCGGGTAGCCATCCTGGGGAAGCAGCAGGCTCGGTGTCAGAGAGGCCTCTGCGGGGGAAGGAAGGGGCCGGGTGGTGGGAAGAGGAGAGCGGGACCCCCCTCCCCCCAGGTGGGCTGCCAGGCTGCAGACAGACTAGTGTTTTTCAGTGTGAGGGACGGACACTCGTGGGAAAGCTGGGAGTACGTACTTCCCTGGCCACGCAGTGAACCCGCCTCTGGACACCCTTCAGGGCGAGAAGAGGTTCTGAGGGAGAAGCAGGTTCCAGCCTGGCTGCAGCCCCCGCCTGAGGGCTGGCTGACCCAGACCTGGTCACAGACGAGGGAGGGGGTCACTGGGACCTGGTCCCAGAGGAGGGAGGGGTCGCCGGGATCTGGTCACAGACGAGGGAGGGGGTCACCGGGACCTGGTCACAGAGGAGGGAGGGGTCACCGGGACCTGGTCCCAGAGGAGGGAAGGGTCACCGGGATCTGGTCACAGACGAGGGAGGGGTCACCAGGACCTGGTCACAGAGGGGGGACGGGTCACCGGGACCTGGTCACAGACGAGGGAGGGGCTCACCCACAGCCCCGCCCAGAGGAACAAAAACACATTGTCTTTCTCCTCCTGACCCTGGGCCTCAGCTCTACTTTGTGCTTTTTCTGTTTTCTCTGGACTCATTTAAGTGGAGGGGCATCAGGCAGTTTTGAACTGCACTAAACGCTACTTTCAGTCAAATTCTCCACGAGGAGCTGAGGCTCAGCAGCTGACTGTCCAACAAGCCCCTAAACTGAATGTGGCCTAAATGTGTGTCTTCTCCATGTGAATTAAATTCCAGATGTTCTACAAGCACAAAAGATCTGTGTTGTCCCCGGGTCAGAAAAGGGGCAGAGCTGGCAGTGAGGACGCAGGAGCCCTGTGGCGCCCGTGCACTGACCCCCTACGAGCACTCGCCAGCTCACTTTCAGACCCCGGGGGCGACATAGCCAGAGCATGGACTGTGTCACCCTCCAGTCCCTGTGACATCTTCCTGGACAAACTCACCGCGTCGCTCCCAAGTGATACATCTCTTGTTAAGACTCACAGAAGGAAGTTTCAGTCCTGCTACTGGCTCCTTAAGGCAGCAAGAAGGTGTCATTAAGGCTCCAGGACCGGATCTTCATGTCTGCAAGCACAGAAAATCATCACACACGTGACTCGAGCTGTGGCGGAGACCCTGTGACCCCATGTCAAATTGCACACACCTCTCCGTTTCTGTGCTCACGGCATTTCACCGTCTGACACGTTTTGTATTTACCTGTTTATCATCGTTCCTTCTCATTAGCACGCCAGTCTCCAGAACAGGGCACCACATAAGTGTTTGCTGAATGAAGGAGCATCTGTCTCTAGCTCAGCACAGCCATTGGTGTGTAGCACACACCTGTGAGTGTTCATGGCTGGGGAACCGGCAGTGGGGCTCAGCCCCCGGCAGGCCCAGCAGCGGGGCTCAGCCCCCGGCAGGCCCAGCAGTGGGGCTCAGCCCCCGGCAGGCCCAGCAGTGGGGCTCAGCTCTGGCAGGCCCAGCAGCAGGGCTCAGCCCCCAGCAGGCCCCGCAGCAGGGCTCAGCCCCCGGCAGGCCCAGCATTGGGGCTCAGCCCCCGGCAG